>NC_091065.1:177054166-177134276 GCF_000393655.2 Nicotiana sylvestris
AAGGAGGTGTGACAATCATTTAAAAGGTAAAGATAGTATGTGTCACCGATGTGGTATGAGAGGTCATTGGGCACGCATTTATCGTACGCTAGAACATTTTGTCCAACTTTATCAAGCCTCCCTCAAGAAAAAAGAAAATAATGTGGAGGCACACTTGACCTTTCAACATAATGATGATGAAGCAGGTCCCTCAAACAAATATGATTCTAAGGCACATCTTGCATATAAAGATGATGATTTTGAAGGCCTAACAAATATTACTCATTTAGAAGTTGGAGACTTCTTTGAGGATATTGACTGAAGAACTAATCATCTTACTGGGGAATGAAGCTATAAAAGTTGTTATTTTTATGTTTGCAACTAGTTTGTTTTTCTTGAGTGTATTTTCCTAATGCATCACGTGTTGCTAGTTTCTACATTCCTAATGTATTTCTTAATGTTTTTTTTTCCTGCTTGTCTTTCATATTTCTTATGATGTATTTTTTGTCTTTTTTTTTATGAAGAATATGAAAATTCCCCAGTCTCCAATTGGACTCAAGATTAATAAAGATGATATATGTCTTTTGGATAGTGCTATAACACACACTATTTTAAAAGATAAGAGATATTTCTCTTATTTGGTAATGAAAGAAGCGAATGTTAATACAATATCCAGTAGTACAAGATTAATTGAAGGTTCTGGAATAGCCAATTTATTACTACCATGAGAAACAAATTTGGTTATTGATGAAGCACTATATTGTAGTGAATCTCAAAGAAACTTATTAAGTTTCAAAGATATTCGCCAAAATGGCTATCATATTGAGACTACAAATGATAAAAAGATTGAATATCTTTATATTACTACAATAATGTCCGGTAAGAAATATGTGCTTGAAATATTACCTGCTCTTTCCTCCGGCTTATACTACACAAGTATTAGTAGGATTGAAACACATGCCGTAGTAAACGAAAAGTTTACTAATCAAGATAATTTTATTATCTGGCATGACCGGTTAGGCCCTCCTGGTTCTAATATGATGCGTAAAATAATTGAGAATTCACATGGACATGCAATGACGAATCAGAAGATTCTTCAATTTAAGGAATTCTCTTGTGCTGCATGTTCTCAAGGAAAATTAATTATTAGACCATCAACTATTAAAGTTAGGATGGAATCTCCTGCATTTCTGGAACGTATACAGGGTGATATATGCGGGCTCATTCACCCTCCATGTAGACCATTCAAATATTATATGGTTTTGGTAGATGCATCTACAAGATGGTCACATGTGTGCTTACTATCAACTCGCAATATGACATTTGCGAGATTGTTGGCTCAAATAATAAAGCTAAGAGCACAATTTCCAGATTATGCAATTAAGACAATTCGTCTTGATAATGCTGGTGAGTTTACATCCCAAGCCTTTAATGATTATTGTATTTCAACTGGGATAACAATTGAGCATCCGGTTGCTCATGTTTATATATAAAATGGTCTAGCAGAATCATTGATCAAACACCTCCAATTAATTGCTAGACCAATGCTTATGAGAACAAAACTTCCCATTTCAGTATGGGGTCATGCTATTTTGCACGCAACAGCACTTGTGCGGATAAGGTCCACAAGTTATCATAAAGTCTCCCTATTGCAATTGGCTTTTGGTGAAGAGCCAAATATTTCCCATCTTAGGATCTTTGGTTGTGTGATATATATATTCCAATTGCTCCACCACAACGCACAAAGATGGGTCCTCAAAGAAGGTTTGGGATATATGTTGGATATGAATCTCCTTCTATTATAAAATATCTAGAGCCGATGACTGGAGATTTATTTACGGCAAGATTTTCTGATTGCCATTTTGATGAATCAGTATATCCAACTTTAGGGGGAGAAAATATGCAGCTGAAAAAGAAGATAGATTGGAATACATTATCATTGTCTCATTAAGATCCTCGAACAAATCAATGTAAATAAGAGGTTCAAAAGATTATTCATTTACAAAATATTGCAAATCAATTGTCAGATGCATTCACTGACCTACCAAGGGTGACTAAGTCACATATTCCAGCTGCTAATGCTCCAATTCGAGTTGATATCCCGGCAGGATAATTAATTAAAGCAAATGAGTCTAAGCCATGCTTGAAACGTGGTAGACCAATCGGTTCTAAAGATAAAAATCCTCGAAGAAGAAAAGGAGCAAGTGATCAAAGTGAACATAACACAGAGGTAGTGGCTCAAGAAGAGCCCCAAGACGTAACAAATGATAAGACCTTAGGGGAGGTCCAGGTACCTAAAAATAATGAGAATGAAGAGATATCAATAAGTTACGTCTCAACATGAAAACGATGGAACCGAAATAATATTGTTATCGATAACATTTTTGCTTATAATGTTGTTGTTGAAATAATGCAACAAGATGAGGATCTTGAACCAAACTCTATCAATAAATGTAGACAGAGAAATGATTGGACAAAATGGAAAGACGCTATCTAGGCATAGTTAACTTCACTTGGAAAACGTGAAGTCTTCGGACCCATAGTTCAAACACCTAAAGTCATAAAGCCAGTAGGGTATAAATGGGTTTTTGTGCGAAAACGAAATGATAAAAATGAAGTCGTTAGATATAAAGCACGACTTGTGGCACAAGGGTTTTCCCAAAGGCCTGGAATTGATTATATGGAGACATATTCTCCTGTAGTGGATGCTATCACCTTCAGGTATCTCATAAATATGGCAGTGCAAGAAAAACTTGATATGCATCTAATGGATGTTGTTACAGCCTATTTGTATGGATCATTAGACAACGAAATTTTTATGAAAGTACCTGAGGGATTTAAAGTGCCAGAAACATATAAAAGTTTTCGAGAAACTTGTTCAATAAAGCTTCAGAAATATTTATACAGATTGAAACAATCAGGTCGTATGTGGTACAATCACCTGAGTGAATACCTATTGAAACAAGGGTACACGAATGATCCAATTTGTCCTTGTGTCTTTATAAAAAGGTCTGGATCTGAATTTGTTATAATCATCGTGTATGTTTATGATTTAAATATCACTGGAACTCCTGGGGAGCTTTCAAAAACAGTAGACTGTTTGAAGAAAGAATTTGAAATGAAAGATCTTGGAAAGACAAAATTTTGTCTTGGTCTACAAATTAAGTATATGAAATATGGAATATTTGTTCATCAATCAACATACACCAAAAAGATTTTAAAGCAATTATATATGGATAAAGCACATCCATTGAGTACCCCGATGGTTGTGAGATCACTTGATATAAAGAAAGATCCATTCCGACCTCATGAAAATGATAAAGAGCTTCTTGGTGCCGAAGTACCATATCTTAGTGCAATTGGGGCATTAATGTATCTTGCCAATAATTCCTGACCAGATATAGCTTTCTCAGTAAGCTTATTGGCAAGATTTAGTTCTTCGCCAACACAAAGACACTGGAATGGTATTAAACATATATTCATATACCTCCAAGGGACCATTGATATGGGTTTATTTTATTCAAATGAATCCAAGCCATCATTGATTGGTTATGCAGATGCAAGATATTTGTCTGATCCACACAAAGGTCGATCTCAGACAGGCTATTTATTTACAAGTGGAGGTACAGCCATATCATGGCGTTCGACAAAACAAACTATGTTTGCTACTTCTTCAAATCATGCAGAGCTAATAGCCATTCATGAAGCAAGTCGAGAATGCGTTTGGTTGAGATCTATAACTCAACACATTCAGCAAACATGTGGTCTTTCTTCGAAAGAGAATATTCCAACAATATTGTATGAAGACAATGCTGCATGCATAGCTCAATTGAAAGGAGGATATATCAAAGGAGATAGAACAAAACACATTTCACCGAAATTCTTTTTCACTCATGATCTTCAGAAGAATGGTGAAATAGATGTACAACAAGTTCGTTCAAGTGATAATTTGGCTGATCTGTTCACTAAGGAATTACCAACCTCAATATTTGAAAAGATGATATATAAGATTGGAATGCGTCGTCTTCGAGACATTAAGTGATTTTTCATCGGGGGGAGTAACTACACGCTGCACTCTTTTCCTTAACCAAGGTTTTGTCCCACTAGATTTTCCTGCTAAGGGTTTTAATGAGGCAGCAAGCAATGCATATTATAAATAACTATGTACATTCCAATATATTTTTTGTAAGTTTTTAATGAGGCACATTATCTTACATGGACATCCAAGGGGGAGTGTTATGAATAGTTTGTACATTGGATGCTACTTTGGATGCTACATTGGATGCTATATTGGATGTCCATGTTGTGAATAACTTAAAGATTAAATTTCCTACTTTATGTCCATCATCTTTACTTTTTATGCCTATAAAAGGCCATGTAATTGCAATGGAAAGATACACCAAAGTGAAAGAAGAAAACACTTCTCCATTCATTCTATCTCTTTTTATTTACATTTTACTGTATTGCTTTTATTTTATAACAAATTTGAAGATATCTATATTAAAATATACTATGTCTTAATCCTTTTTAGTTTTCTCTAAATCTGTGTATGACACTTGACTTAATATCAAGTTTGACTACCATCCTTTTAATGTAACATAAATACTGACAATAATCAAACAATTTATCTTTCTTCTTAGGTAAAATGGCCTCCTGGACCAATTGCTAATCCGGTAAATAAATCTATATTTTTTTTCATTTGAACACCTCAACTTGACAATATAAATACTAATAAACACATTCAATCGAGCGTGTATATCAATTGCGCTTACATGTCAAACACGTCATATGCTAGACCATTTATTGTTTGACACGTGTTATTTGTGGACTCCACTTTTAAAATTAATTTATCAAATTTCATTTTACTTTTACTTTCTTCTCCACTCAAACACTCCACCCTCCCCCCCCGACCAGTAAGAACAAAATTGTTACTACCACTTTATGTTTTACCGCAAATACGAATAAGTCTTATTCTTCTACATTTTCACCCAAAACAACTCTGTCATGACCCCAAACCGACCCGGTCGTGATGGCGCCTCTCGTGAAGACAAGGTCAGCCGACACAACACCCGTATTAACCCTTTAATCATTAAGAGTCATTTTTTTAAGCCTTTAATTAAACAATATCTCATAACATAAGTCTGAATGAACAGTGCGAAAATAACATACAAGCCCGAAATCGGGGTGTCACTAGCCATGAGCATCTACCAAGGTCTGAATACTACAAAAAAACAATCAAAATGTACTAAGTACAGAAATGAAATGTGAGGAAGGAAGCAGTGTTGCGAACGTCATGCAGCCATCTTGCTAATCCTGATGACTCCGCGTTTGAGCAACCAACACCCGCTACCGGGTTCTGAAATACCCGAATCTACACACGAGGTGCAGGGAGTAATGTGAGTACTCCAACCCAGTAAGTAATAAGAGTAAATAAAGACTGAGTAGTAGGAAATAATGAATCCACATTTGTGTTAAACTCAATAAGCACACAGGCTACTAAATCATAATATGAGTCAATCGCCTCCTTTAAATCCAGCTTTTGGTAAAAATCATTTAAAATGCCTTCCGACAGATTCAGTGGGGGTTCAATACCATTTTAATAAAAGAACTGAAAACCATAATCGGCCCCTCGGGCAAAACATAGTTCGTAAACAGCCTCTCGGGCAAAACAGGAGTCATAAACACCTTCTAACAAGAAAATCTCAGCGGAATTAACAAAAGCCAAATCAGTGATTAAGTTCTGAACATCTCATAAACCCCAGCTTAAATGAAAGTTGTTTAAAGACATTTATCTAACATTTTTGACAGAAGCTCAGTATAAAGATGAGTGAAAACAGTCATTAAATCAACATATTCGATAGAAACTCACTCTAAAGAGAAGTGAAAATCAATAAGTTCATAATTAGGCCCCTCAGGCAAACATCACTCATGTGCATGTATATATCTATCGCCCCTCGGGCTAGCCTCTCAGTCACTCGTGACTCAACTCCTACCAATCAGCGCTCACGCTCAATAGATACCATATAGTAACCGTTGCGGAGTGCAGCCCGATCCATATATCGATGTGGCATGCAGCCCGATCCATATATATAGTCGACTACGCTCACGGGGGTGTGCAGACTCCGGAAGGGCTCCTACAGCCCAAGCGCTATATCGCTGCGGCATGCAGCCCGATCTATATATATATATATATATATATATATATATATATATTGTTGCTGCATGCAGCCCGATCCATAGATATATAATCCTCATAACCAGGCCTTCAGCCTCTCTCAGTCATTAACCTCACAATTAAATTCTCAGTCTATCTCAGTCATCAACTTCACAATCAGATCCTCGGTCTATCTGAGTCATCAACTCATGATCACTCGGACCATCGGTAAAACAGGGAACCCTGCCCAAACAGTTTTTCACATTTTTAAGAAATATAGTGATAAAACCCGATTTAAACAGTAACCAGGTAAAACATGACTGAGGATATGCTTTCAAAACAAATAGAGTGAGGAAAAATAGTAAAAATGTCCTTAAGGGTCTCAACAGGTCGGCACAAGGCCCCAAACATGGCATACAACCCAAAATATATATCAATCTCTAGAACATGGAATATCATAAGATTTCAAATCATATACACGACTTAACAGTCGTACGGGACAGACCAAGTCACAATCCCCAACCATGCACAACTCCACGCTCATCATCTAGCGTGTGTGTCACCTCAAAGTAACACAACGATGTGAAATCCGGGGTTTCAAACCCTCAGGACAGTATTTACAATCATTACTTACCTCGAACCGGCTAAATCTCCAGCTCGCGGAGCCTTAGCCCCTCAAATCGGCCTCCACGCGCGCCGAATCTATCCAAAATCAGAATGAATGCGTCACAATATGCCAAGGGAACAAAGCCCAAGTGAAAACAATTGAAAAATACCAAAAATCCCGAAATTAGCAAAACCCGAGCCCCGGTCCCACTTCTCGAAACTCAAAAATTTTCATATCAATAGATTCCTTATCTCCCCACGAGTTCATACATATCAAAAGTTCTCAAATCCGACTCCAAATGGTCCTTCAAATCCCAAATCAAAAGTCCAATTTCTCAAGCCCTAATTCTTCAATTTTAGGCATAGTTTTGATGATTTTCTAGGTGGAATTCACAATATAATCGAGTTTTTAGTCCGAAATGCTTGCCTCCAATCGTTTCCCCTTGAATCCCTCTTCAATCTCCTTCAAAAATCTCTCAAAATGAGCAACTATGGGTGAAAATAGACCCACATTCGCGAACAAGACGACTTAAAAACATTCTGCCCAGCTCTGACTTTTACTTAATCACGATCGCGGGAAATCCTTCGCGATCGCGAAGCACAAATACTCAGATCCCAAAATTCACTCTGCGTGATCGCGTATATACTCAGGCGATGCCCAAAGTTTTACAACTACGCGATCGCGAATGAGACCACGCGACCGCGATTCACAGAAACATAAACTTACGCGATCGCAGCCCTAACTATACGAACGTGAAGAGCAACCTGGATGCCCCCTGAAATAACTCTACGCGATCGCTAGCCTCCTCACGCGATCGCGAAGAGGAAAGACCTGCAACAGAACTGAAGCTAAAACCTGCAATTTTTGATATGCAAATTTGATCCGATTAACCACCCGAAACTCACCCGAGGCCCCCGGGACCTCAACCAAAGGAACCAATATATCCTAAAACCTTATTCAAACTTGTTCCAATCATCAAAACACCTCAAACAACATCAAATCACCCAAAACACATCGGATTCAAACCAAACTTTCTAAAATCTTTCGAATTACGCTTTTGATCAAAAACCCAACCAAACCATGTCCGAATGACCTGAAATTTTGCACACGCATCCCAAATAACACAACGGAACTACTGCAACTTCCGAAATTTTATTCTGGCCTCTATATCAAAATCTCACCTATCAACCGGAAAACGCCGAAATCTCAATTTAGCCAATTCAAGTCTAAACCTTCCACGGACTTCCAAAATGCATTTCTATTACGCTCTTAAGTCCCAAATCACCTAACGGAGCTAACCAAATCATAAAAATCCCGATCCGAGATCATATACAAACAAGTCAAATCTTGGTCAAACCTTTCAAATTTTAAACTTTAAACTGGGAACTGTTCTTCCAAGTTCATTCTCATTACCCTGAAAACCAAAATCAACGATTAACATAAGTCATAATACATCACACGGGGCAAGTCATGCCCGAGAACTGGCGATCAAAAGGGCAAAAGCTGAAAACGATCGGTCGGGTCGTTACAAACTCTCTCTTTAATCTTTGCTTATAGTTATTGCATTATCTATTACTTAATAATGTTATATTCATGTGACCTTATTAGCTTACCAATTAACTTGATATCTTGCTTATTACCCTTTTGATAAACATATATAAATATAAAAAAATTTATTCCTAAAATTTAATTTATTTTGCACTTTTATCCTTTGGCTTGGAACTCTATTTTCATTTAAATCTTTCAATAATATTTTTTAGTATTATTTAATTATTTAATATACTTATACTTAATTAATTCAAAGTATAAATAGTCTCACACTATCTCTATTTTCCTCTTTATACATCCTCTTGCCTACTATGAATTTTTAATTAGTTTTTTACATTAATATTTTACCAATAAACAAAATATATAGTATCACATTTTATTTTAAGTTATAACTTTGAATTAGTTTAAAAAATTAATAGATAATTTTTTTATTATTATATATTAAATCTATTGAATTTTATTATAATTATTTTTTGTATCACGTGTAATTAAATTTTCTTTCTTTTTTAACGTTAGGTTATAAATAGACTTTAATTTTCGTTCATAAAATTACCCACACAAGATATTTATTTTTTATATCCTTAGTTTAAATTTGTTATCCAATTTTTAGTTTTTTATCTAGTAAAACTTTAATTTTGTAGTCCTATCCATAGTTTGAGCGTTCACCATAATTTTAATCTAAATCTCAAGTTCAAATCGTCTTTCCCTTCTATTTCTAATATTAAATATTTTTAAATTTTTGATTATTGATATTAAGTTACCTAATATATAGTATTTTATTTTCTTATGTGGATTTCATTAACATGCCTCTTTATTTTATATCATAATCTATTTATATCCTTTAATATTATTATATAAATCGATGTATGATTTTTAATCTTGAAATAAATATTTATTTTATTTAAAATTAATACCCAAAATTATCAAATTGTTTAAATTTAATAATAGTATTTTTAAGCATTATATATTTACTTTATTTTATTTTTTAAACTAATTCTTAGTATAAATAACCTCACATTATCTCTAATTTATTAATATTTTAATTTTTTTAAATTTTTTAATCTATTAAACTTCAGTTATGTGGCCTTATCCACATCATGGCCATTTTTTTATCATAGTTAAAAAACCTTTTTTTATATCAAATTTAAATAAGTTTTATCCTTTTTTGTTCTTTATGATAGAAATTTTGATTTTCTCTCTCTTTGTTTCTCATTTTGCTATTGTATATTCAATACTTAATATTATTAACGTTGTCATATGCTTTTTATTAGTTTACTTGAATTTAATACCCACTTTTATCACATTCATTCTAATATAATACAAATAATAAATAAAAATTATTTCAATAGTAACTTTGACTCTATTGCTTATATTCTTAAATAGTATGAATTTTCTTATCATATTAAAAAAAAGTCCCATCTCAAATTCAAATATATCATATTAATATTTTGATTTTTTTAAATTTTTTAATCTATTAAACTTCAGTTATGTGGCCTTATCCACATCATGGCCATTTTTTTATCGTACTTAAAAAACCTTTTTTATATCAAATTTAAATAAGTTTTATCCTTTTTTGTTTTTTATGATAGAAATTTTGATTTTTTTCTCTCTTTGTTTCTCATTTTGCTATTGTATATTCAATACTTAATATTATTAACGTTGTCATATGCTTTTTATTAGTTTACTTGAATTTGATACCTACTTTTATCACATTCATTCTAATATAATACAAAAAATAAATAAAAATTATTTCAATAGTAACTTTGACTCTATTGCTCATATTCTTAAATAGTATGAATTTTCTTATCATATTAAAAAAAAAAGTCCCATCTCAAATTCAAATATATTTTATTCTTCTATTTTCTCCATTGGACCACATTTCCAAAAATTATCTTATACTTTCAAACTTAACCTAGCAATACTCAATTCAAATATTAATCGTAAAAACTCTAATTGTTGCAACAATATTTTCACTATTATTTTAAGAAATATTTATTTATGTATAAAATATTTATTGTCCGAATTGTCAATATTAATATAACCTCATTATATATATATATAATTATTTTTCCTACCATAATTGATATACACAAAATTTAATTAAAGATGCCTATAGTAATGTATATTGTTCACAAATAAGATCAGATACAAAGCTTGTACTAAATAAAAAATTATTATTCCAACTTAAAATTAATGTGTAAGATACAAAATAAAAATCTAATTAATCTTTCTCAAAAAAAAGATATATACCATAACTGAATTATACACAAATTTTAATTAAAGATACCTACAGTAATGAATATTGCACCCAAATAAGGTCAGATACAAAGTTTATACTAAATAAAGAATTACTATTTCAACTTAAAATTAATGTGTAAGATACAAAATGAAAATTCCATTGATTCTTTCTCAAAAAAGGATACCTACCATAAGTGAATTATGCATAAAATGTTAATTAAAGATACCTACAGTAATGTATATTGTACTAAAATAAGGTCAGTTACAAAGCTTGATCAATTAATTAAAATTTACCCCTACCATAATTTATTTCGTCCCTACCATAATTATACAAAAAAATGTTAACTAAATTATACTACAAATAGAGATTTGTATCATAATTAAAAAATAATTCTTATTGAACTACTACTTCCATTAATTATGTTTCCATTTATAATTCAAATTATTTATGTTGTCTTTAAATTGCCAAATGACTTCGTTTTAGCATGTCACTTGGCTTAACCACATGCTTCACTACTCTCCTTTTAATATAACTAGTATTAGTACCCGCGCTATGCGCGGACAAATCATTTCAAATTGTGATGTAGGTTGTTTGAATCATATACAAATAACCTTAAAATATAAACCTCTCAGATAAAAATTATATAACAAGAGAATTTAATTATGAAGCCGGATATGAAATTATTGTTCAAATCTCGTAGTGAGCAACCAATCTTTTTAATATATATTTGTAGCAACCTAACCCCTTGATTTTGGTACTTGCATTTCGTTCCACTATCGATATTAATGAATACTAAACATGTCATATTGTGATCTATCTTGTTCGAGTACATTAGATCATATTATTTTAATAAAATTCTTACTATCACTTTATTTTTATCTGGAAGTCAAATATGACTTATTCATCACATTATTTTTACGTAAATTCTTTTTGTTTTTGTTCTTTTCTTGTAGTTATTGTATTATTTAATATTTAATATTAGTATACTATCATATAATTTTTTATTAGCTTATAATTAAATTAATGTCTTGCTTATTATCCTGTTAATAGTATTTAATAAAAATAAATGTTTTATTCTTGAAATTTGATATATTTTTATGTTTTTATCCTCTTATTCATAATATTTTAATCATTTAAATTTATCAGTAATATTGTTAAAGATAATTTCATTATTTTATTTTACCTATTTTTAAATTAATTTAAAGTATAAGTATCCTCTCACTACCTCCATTTTTTTATATACGTTCTCTTCTCTACAATAAATTTTAATTAGTTATATATTAATGTTTTACCTATAACCAAAATAATGTCATGTTTTGTTTTAAATTGTAACTTTTAATTAATATAAAATATTAACATATAAGTTATTTGATTATCATGTTCCAAATGTATTGAGTTCTCTTATAATTAATTTTGTATTAGATGCAGTTAAATTTTATTTCTTTTTAGCTATAAGATACAATTCAATTTTTAATTTTCATTAGTAAGATTACCAATATTAGAAATTTATTTTATATTTTTAAAATTTTATTTAATCATAGAAAAAAATTCTTAATTTTTTGAACACATTATTTCTAAATATTGTAATAATATTTTTAATGTGATTTTATTTATTTACGTAATATTTTCAAAAACAAAAAAAATCTTATCTCAAATTCAAATAATTCTTATCATTTAATTTTCTAAACTGGACCGCATTTTCAAAAAATTATGCTATGCGTTCAAACTCAAACTAACTACACTGTATTCAGATATTAATCATATTAAAATAAATTCATAATTGTGTAAACATATTAAATCTAAATGTTGTAGTAATATTTTCACTCTCATTTAATTTCTTTAAATAATTTTTCTTTCTTTTTTAGTTGTAATATACAAATTTAATTTTTGTAAAATTACCTATATTAGAACTTTATTTTGTAATTTAAAAATTTATTTTTTATTATTGTTTTATTTTTCATAAATAAGACTTCAATTTTATGGTATTATCCATAATTTGAAAATTTGCATCATAGTGTTAAGAACATTCTAATCTCAAATTCAAATAGTCTTTTCTTTTTATTTCTAATAATTTAACGTAATTTTGCTATTTTTTTAATCTAATATATAGTCTTATTACGTTCTATGTAGTTTTTTATTAACTTGTAACTTTATTTAATATCTTTATGAACTACTTTTATTTAATAATATAAGATAAATATATAATTTTTTAATTATAAAATAAATATTTATTTTGTTTTAAAAATATTGCTTGAAAATTTTAAATTATTTAAAATTTAATAATATTTTTAAGTATTGTATATTTACTTTATTTTATTTTATAAACTTGTGGTTTATAAATGTCCTTACATTATCTCTAATTTATTTTTAATGTTCAATATTTTTAGTTATTGATTTTACTATTAGACTTGAGTTATGTGGACTTATATTATGACTTTTCTTATCATAATATAAAAGCTTTCTTATCTCAAATTTAAATAAGTTTTACCCTTTTTCCTATGATAAAAAATCTGAATTTTTATTTTTTTTCTATTTATTCTTTATTTTTCATTTTATATTATTCAATACCGAATATAATTACATTGTCATGTGAATTTTTATTATCATGTTTGAATTTAATATCTATTTTTACCAACTCGTTCTAATATAATATAGATATAAATTAAAAAACTTTCTCATCTCAAATTCAAATAATTTGTATCATTCTATTTTCTTAATTGAACCATAGTTTTAAAAAATTATGTTATGCTTTCAAACTTAAACTAATTGAACTCAATTCAAATATTAATCATAAAAAATATTTTCTTAATTATTTTAACACATTATATCTAAATATTGTAGTAATATTTACGTATAAAATATTCATTTGCACGATTTATCAATATTAATATGAATTTATTATTCTTGCTATTAAAATATCTTTTGCTGATGATTTAATTTTTCTCTTACCTTATAAATAATTTATATACTTTATGTAAGATCTTATTTTACTGCTTGAATTTATTTAAATTTTAAACTCAATAAATATTTAAATATCTTAAGTAAATTTTAGTTTTATTTTATATTTTAACTTACTCCAAAGTATAATCATAGATTATCTCAATTTACATCTTTATATATTTTTATTTTTTTATTACAGTTTTTAATTAATTTTTCACCTCCATATTTCTAGCTAATATAGAAGAAAATCTATGAGTGGATCAATATATAGATATAGATATAGATATAGATATAGATATAGATATAAATTAATATATATATATATATATATATATATATATATATATATATATATATATATATATATATATATATATATATATATATATATATATATTAGATTTGTCTAAGATCTATTTAGATTATGTATAAGATTTATTAAACTACTTCCATTAATTATGTTTCTATATATAATTTCTAATTATTAATGATGTTCTAAAATTGCCAAGTGGCTTTATTTTAGCTTGACACTTGGCTTAACCACAATGCATACTACTCTCCTTTTAATATAATATAAATATAGATTAAAGATACCTATATTGTACCAAAATAAGGTAAGTTACAAAGCTTGATCAATTAATTAAAATTTCTCCCTACCATAATTTATTTCGTCCCTACCATAATTATACAAAAAATGGTAACTAAATTATACTACTAATAGAGATTTGTATCATACTTAAAAAATAATTCTTATTGAACTACTACTTCCATTAATTATGTTTTTATTTATAATTTAATTTTTTTATGTTGTCTTTAAATTGTCAAATGACTTCATTTTAGCATGTCACTTGGCTTAACCACATGCTTCACTACTCTCCTTTTAATATAATATAGATTTACTAGTCTTATGTTACAGGCGTTGCGTGTGTATCCTATCTAAGTGGATTATTTTGTTAAAAATAACTTAATCATCATGCCAAGTAAACCAAATAGTTCAAAAATATTTTATTTGGGGGGTGATAATTCCCATATATTTTTTATTTTTAAAATATTTCCATTTATAGTTTTCAATTCCTATGAAAATACTCATTTATATATGCTGCATATTCAATTGATTTTGGTTTCTAGAAACAATTCTTCATTTTGTATTTAAAGAAATACCACCTTAGTAAAATTTTAATAAGCAATCAGTGAGTAGGGACTTAATTGTATATGCTATAATTGATTTATTGGGGAATAAATATTAATTGATAAGTAATTCTCACCAACTATAGGTTCTCATATGATACAAACTTTTAGGAAAGTTGTTAATTAACCAAAATTCAAAGGAATGCCAAGATTTTGCTAATATACCAAAACTTAGAGTAGCAATTTTCAGCTGACTTAAAAAAGGTTTATCAATATTTTTATAGGAATTTGTGCTTTTAAAATAATATAGTTTAGATAAATATAAAAAATTAATAAATATAGAAAGTGTTTTGTTGATTAATTTATTTTTAAAATACATAATTGAATTTCTAAAGAATTAATTTATTGTACATCTATAAATTTATAAAGTTTAATCATTGTTTACTTATTTATCCTCCTTTATATATCTATATATATATTTTTTTTTTAAAACGAGTAACAATTATCATTCATGGACATGCTCTCTCGATCTATGCAAGATAATGTACTATTTTTTCATGGATTCTAATTGACCAACACCTAACATTTATTAATTCTTTTATGAAAATAAAGGACTCCTAAACCTAAAAGAAATTAAAAGTGAGAAAATTTTAATGTAATTCATGTGTTATTTTTTTATTTTTACAAATATGTTTATATTATATAGTTCAAATAAGAAAGAATTTAATCCACAAAGTTTAGTTGATTTTAAGTCGAAAATATTAAAATATAATTAGATGTCTATTCCTAAATATTAGAAATATAATTAAAACACTATTTTGTTCGGTGTGGAATCGATATTACAAGAGACAATCTAATTTATAATTTGTTTAAGACAGGAAATTTGGCTGGAATTTATCAATCATACCACATAGGAAAAAATAATATTATTTAATAAGGCTTAGATCAGATGTCTAACTAATTTTCTGTTATGAACCGTATTTGTCCAAATAACCTATATATAATTTATAAATAAATCAGATATGAAATCAGCTAAATCCAAAATATGAAACAAAAATTATATGAAAATTAACATAAGTTTGTGAGATATCAAATATAAAATAAGCCAAGCTAAATCAAAAATATAAAACAAAGAATTATATAAAAATTTAAAAAAGTTTGTAAGATAAAGAACACATAAATTTAATTACATTCCAGACCAAAACCATTATCGAAAAGAAGCTTTCTAGATGATGGCTTACAACACACTAATCTTGTAACAGATGCCTACAAACACCATATACAAATTAAAGACAGTGTATAATACAAATTGCTTTTGTATTATATTTAAAGTTCTAATAAAATACGTGAATACAAAATTCAACTATTAATATAATGTTTACAAATGCGTAAATACAAAATTCAACTACTAATACAAATAAGTGCATGCAAAATTCAACTACTAATACAAAGTTTACAAGTTGAATGTAAAATTTAACTATTAATATAAATACGTAATACAAAGCTTCTTGCTCTAAGAAAGAGAAAGCAAAATCATTAGTTTTGTGCTGCTCGAACAAGAATTACTTTAAGGATGAAACCTAGAAGGAGACTAAATATAGTTGGAGTTGAACAAAAATCTTTTCTAGTGTGTAATTGATTTGAACGAAAAGTTTTCCTATTATGTGGTGTACGATTTTTTTAGATTGTTAATATTAGGAAAATAATTAATTATGGAAATAATTAGATGACCATTCCTTAATGGTAGAGAATTAATTATATGACTATTTTTAAATATTAAAAAATAATCAAATGACTATTTTTGTCCAGTATAAACTTTATTTTTGAAGGGTAAAAAAGATGAACGAAATTTCGCTAAGGGATTTCGTGCTTTTAATATAATATAAATTATTATTTTCCTAATTGCCAAAAAAGTTTAATCCAAAATTATTGTACTCACGCGCGCTAATTATGTGAGCTTCACACACATTGTTCATGTCACCTATGTTCTTGCCACATAAGCGTTATCAATGGTCAAAGGTGTTTACTAGTTCACATATGTACGAGTTGAGGTGTTCAAATGGAAAATTGTAAGTTTATTTACCGGGTTGACAATTGGGTGCAAGTTTAAGTGGCCAGGAGGCCATTTTTCCTTCTTCTTATTTGTACATACTTCAACCTAATATCATTTGTAAATATTGAAATATTATTTAATTACAAATCAATATGTGAAATCAATAATTTGTCATTTAAAGAGTATTTCAAATGAAATTGGTTTTTATTAACAAAATTTTCAATCTTTTTCTAAGTGAAATTCTATCCAAAAATGTAACGACCCGATCGGTCATTTTGAGAATTTTTACTTCGCTCGATAGTTTGGGAGCACAAGTAGCTATGTATGATGTATTAAGACTTGTGTGCAAAATTTGAGTTCATTCCGAGTTGATTTGATATGTTTCGGCGCGAGTTTTTGGAAGTAGAAAGTTTATTAAATTTGATTTGAGGTGCGTTTCGTCTTTTCGATTTGTTATACGTGATTTCAGGCCTCGAGTGGATCCCTATTTTGTTATAGGACTTGTTGGTATGTTCGTACGGGGTCCCGAGGGGCTCAGGTGAGTTTCAAATAGGTTTAGGTTGTGTTGCGCTCGTTTTTCTTATGTTTCGACGTCGTTTCTTCAAGCATAAATGGTACCACATTAAACAAATGAGTTCCTATTTTTGTTTTGATTGAAGCATTAGATCCGTAATTAAGGATCCATAGAAAATAGAATCATCAAATTTGAACATCGTATGAGGATTTTATGGTCATTTTGCTAAGAATTGGGCTGCCCGATTTTTTAGATTAATTACGAAATTGCCATTAACTTCGTATTTAAAAATTTGCACTATTTTCAAATATTCAAACCAACATATCTCCTTTATTATAAGGCCAAATGTAGTGATTCAAAAACCTAACTTGACTAAAATTTCACAAGGAATTCATTGGAGGCATCAAAACGGGTTTCGAGAATATTTTGCATGCAAAAGCAGAACAGCTGGGCAAAAATACTTAATATCATAAGTTTATTCATTTGTTCATATTTTGAGTTGGGGAGCTCGGATTTGGACAATTTTTGGAGGTGATTTTCACTATATAGATTGGGGTAAGTATTCTATACTCGATTTTGGTTAATTTCATAAATCCATCTTCGTTTTAGGCATTTGATTGATGATTTCAAAGTGAAATTTGGAGGTTTTGTTTAAAATTTCATAAAGTGATTTTTTGAGTTTTGAATATAAATTCGGTGTCGAATTTGAGTGAAACTAGTATGGTTGGGCTCGTAATTGAATGAGTATTCGGATTTTGTAAATTTTATCGGGTTCCGAGGTGTGGCCCCAGGGTGTTGACTTTTTACAATTTGTATAAGGACCATAGCTTTGTTAATTGAAATTATTTTCTGTCACAACCCAAAATCTAACCATGGTCATGATGGCGCCTATCGTGTTACAAGGCAAGCCTATTCCCAAAATATTACTACTAATTTGATTATAAGAATTTAATAAAACATTTTCAATAATTTAATTCCTGATAAACTAAACCAACTCTATATAAATAATATAAAATACGGAAACGAGTCCCTAACATCGGGGTGTCACTAAGTCATGAGCGTCTCAAACTATGAACTAAGATATATCAACTGTCTAACTGTCCAAAATAAGAAATGACAAAAGGAGTAACAAGGTCCTGCTGAATTAGCAGCTACCTTGCAATGTCCATAGATCAACGATCGCCTCGCTCTAACTCACTTAGATCTGCACATAAAGTGAAGGGTGTAGTATGAGTACAACCACCTCAGTAGTAACAAAAATAACTAAGGAACTGAGCAGTAGTGACGAGCTAAGTAAAATAGTCCAATTATTTATTTTCACAATTTAAAAATAAACAGAAATAAACAGGTAAATTTCATAATTCAGTAAATGCCACAAAGAAATTAACAGGTAAATGCAGCAGCAGCAAAAGTAAATGCAACCTCACAACAATGTCACTCCATCACTCATCACTCACACTTAGCATTCAACACTCAACACTCAATACACTCTGCGCTCACTGAAGGTGTCTACAGATTCCGGAGGGGCTCCAAAAGCCCAAGCGCTAAGCACGGACAACTCACGTGCTACTATTTCAATACCTGGATCTGCACGGTCAACTCACGTGCTACGCGGACAACTCACGCGCTATGGTATCAATACTTGGACCCGCACGGTCAACTCACGTGCTACGCGGATAACTCACGTGCTATGATATTAATATCCTCACAACCAGACCCTCGGCCTCACTCAGTCATGTACCTCACTAGCCTCACCATCATCAACAAATAAGGGGACACAACCCACATCAAGTATCACAACATATTAGCAAATAATAGAGACTGAGGTAAACATGTAAATAATTTCTGTGACTGAGTATAAATAATGTGAGCATGAATAAATCCTAAGCATGATCTCTAACATGAAGGCAAACAAGTCTCAATCCCTCGAGGTATACACTCACACGCCCGTCACCTAGCGTGGGTATCACCTCCAAACAATCATATGACGTCAAATTCTCCGGGTTTATACCCTCAAAGCCAGAGTTAAAACTGTTACTTACCTCAACAACTTAAAATCTTACTTCGGGATGCCCTAGTCTCTGGACTCGGTCTCCAAAAGCTTCGAGTCAAACCAAAATCAGAATAATACTATCAACATAGTCTAAAGAATCGAATACCACAGTAAAAACTACATAAATATTCCAAAATCCGAAATCGGCCAAAATCCGGCCCCGGGCCCACGTCTCAAAATCAGTCAAAAATGACAGAATAATAAACCTCGTCCTCTCCTGAGTCTAACCATATAAAATTTATCAAAATCATACTCCATTTGGTCCCTCAAATCTCTACCTAAAACTCTCCAAAACTCAAGCTCTAACTTCCTCAATTTCACTTTGAAATTATCAATCAAATCCCAAAAATGAAGATGGATTCATGAAATATAATCAAAATCGAGTAGAGAACACTTACACCAATCCTTATGGTGAAAATCGCCTCCAAAATCACCCAAATCTGAGCTCCCAACACAAAATATGATCGAATGAACAAACCCTTATTTTATATATTTTTCTGTCAGCTATTCTGCCTCGTTTCTTGTGCCAAATGATCCTGAAACTTGCTTTTGATGCATCCAATGGATTTCTTGTGAAATTCTAGTTAAGTTAGGCTTTTGAATCACTCAATTTGACCTTATAATGAATGAGATATGTTGGTTTCAATATTTGCAAATAGTGCAGATTTTTAAATAAGCCGTCAGTGGCAATTTCGTAATTAATTTGAAAATTTTGGCTACCTAATTCTTAGTAAAATGATCATAAAATCTTCATACGATTTCTAAATTCAGCCATTCTTTTTGCTACGAGTCCATAATTACGATACGAATCTAATGTTTCAATCAAAAAAGAAATCGGAGCTCGTTTGCTCAATATGATATCATTTATGCTTGAAGAAACGACGTCTAAACATAAGAAAAACGAGCGCAACACAACCCAAACCTATCCGAAACTCACCCGAGGCTCTCGGGACCTCAACCAATAATTCCAATAAGTCATATATCACTACTCGAACTTAGTCGAACCTCCGGAATACCCAAAACAACACCAAAACACCAAATCAACCTCGAATTCAAGCCTAAGAACTTCTAAACTTCCAACTTTCGCCAATCCAAACCTAATTCTACCACAGACCTCCAAATTACATTTCATACACACTCCTAAGACTAAAATCATCCAACGAAGCTAATCGAATCATAAAAATCCAAATCCGAATTCGTTTACTCATAAGTCAACTTCCGGTTGACATTTCTAACTCAGCTGTCTAACTAAGAGACTAAGTGTTCATTTCACTCCAAAACTATTCCGAACCCAAACCTACCAACTCGATACAACTGAACAACATATAAATAAGCATAGATGGGGGAAATGGGGTTATAACTCTCAGAACGAACGACCGGATCATTACATTTTTTCTTGCATTGTTTGATGTATTTAAGTCTTCTTTGGCTACATTGGGTTGAGCGATGGTGAATTGGTAAAGGAAAATCTAAATTGAGTATTGAGTTGGCCGAATTGAGGTAAGTATCTTGCCTAACCTTGTGTGGGGGAAACCACCCCTTAGGAATTGAGTCAATTGTGCTATCCTAATATGTGAAAGTTGTGTACGCAAGGTGATGAGTGGGTACACAATTTATATGTGGTGTTGACCGGTTAGATTGTCTAGTCTTTTTTCATGCCTTTGATCAAATTGTCATAATATGTGATATCTTGTTGATTAGGCTATAGTTACATGCTCTATATGATGTTGTTAGCATTTATTTATCTCATGTTCGTTGTTTGGCCTTATTTGAACTTATTACCTTTCTTGTTGTTTTGTTACTACTTAATTGTGAGTTCCTCTATGACTCTATGCATATATGCTACTTGACTAAATTGTTGTGATTACCTGTATAGTTATCACGTGCCTTACATGTCTTGTTGTTTTTGTAAAGATTGTTGTATTCTTTTGATTTTTACGCAATTCTCTTGTTGTCGTGTACTCATACTTGGGTCATCACTTATTTTAAAAGTCCATTATGTGTTCCAAGGCTTTAAAAACCTCCTTTTGTCTAACCTCGAGTTGTGTGTGCAGTCCAGGCGTATATCCGGAAAGCTTTTATGTAGAAATTTGAGAAAAATACTAATTTTGCCTTTAAAATTGAATTTAAGTTGACTTCAGTCAATATTTTTGGGTAAACGGATCCGGACCCGTGATTTGACGGTCCCGGAAGATCCGTAAAAAAATATGGGACTCGGGCGTGTTCCAGAATTGAATTCCGAGGTCCCTAGCCCGAGAAATGAATTTTTTAAAGAAATTATTTAACTGAAATAATAAGAGTTTTTGGAAATTTAAGTATGTTTGAATTTGATGGTATCGGGCCCGTATTTTGGTTCTGGAGCTCGGTACATGTTTAATACGATATATAAGTTGTGCCTGTAAAATAAGGTAAGAAACGAAATTCATATGACGTGAATCGGACCCTCGGTTGTGAAAATGGAACTTTAAGAGTTCTTGAGATTTTTCTTTGATTTTGATGCTAAACTTGTAGTTCTAGGTGTTATTTTAGCGATTTGATCGCACAAGTAAGCCCATATAATATTTTTGGGTTAGTATGCATGTTTGATTTGGAGCCCCGAGGGCTTGGGTGAGTTTCAGATGGGGTTCAGGATGTTTGGGACTTAGAATTTCTGTTGTCATAGCTGTTGCTGGTGCTCAGATTAATTGTGCATCTCGTTCGCATTACCCTAGTCGCGAACGCGTAGAGTTAAATAGTTGAGGGGTCATTTTCTTCTTCACGAACGCAGAGCTCAGGACGCGAACACGAAGCTCTTGTGGGTTACCCTTCGTGAACGTGTTCTGTACCACGGGAATGCACAAAGTTAATGGGTCTGGGGAGGGGAGCTCGATCTGTTCTATGCGAATGCTGCCATTTGACCGCGAACGCAAAGGCCTGAGGAGCGAAAGCACTGCAAACATGGGCCACCCAGGGCGAACGTGAATGCCATTTGGGCCTAACCCATCGCGAACGCGGCAGGACCATCGCGAACGCGATGAAGGCCTGCCCAGTCCTTTTTTTTAAAAAACAGTAGCAAAACGGGAATTTAGCCCACAACTTCATATTTTCCAAACTAGAGAGCATTGAGGCGATTTTCAAGAGGCAAGTTCTTCCCCAAAGTACTGGTATATGATTCTAAACCTTTTTCTTTCAATTCCCCTTTGCATTTCATCAATCTTCATCAAAAAATCTAGGGTTCTTATGGTAGAAATTAGGAATTTGGGTAGAGTTAGGGGTTTTAGAATAATTGGAATTTAGACCTCGTTTTGGGGTCGGATTTTGAAACTTATTTCATATTCGGGCTTGTAGGTGAATGGATGATCGGGTTTTGGTCCGAATCTTGAGTTTTGGCCAAGTTGGCCCGGGGTCAATTTTTGATTTTTTGGGAAAAATAATAGAAAACCTATAATTTAGCATTGTGGTTGAATTCTTTAGTATTTATTGATGTTGTTAAATTAATTTGGGTTAGATACAAGTAAATTGGAGGCAAAATCTAAAGGGGAAGCGGTGCTTGAGGCTTGAGTTTGGCCATGGAAGTCGAGGTAAGTGTTTGACCTAACCTTAGCATGAGGGAATATGTGTTGTGTCTTATATTCTATGTGTTAGTGTCGAGTGCGACGTATAGGTGAGGTGACGAGTATCTATACGTTGGTGTAAAGCATGCCCGTGAGTCTTTTATTTGGATTTGTTGTGATTTTATTATGTATTTATCATGCTTAACTTGATGGTTAGCAATTGTGGTACAAGATTTATGATGAGTTCTTAGTAATTGGCAATTTTCGAGTATTGGCTCAGGTTGAGGTTATTTTGTGAAGTAACTGTTGAAACTGGATTGGTTATAGTTGATTCCCTTACCGGGATGTTATTGTTATGAGATTGTTTCCCTTGTCGGGATGTCATTGCTTGTGATATTGTTTCCCTTGTCAGGTATTGTTGTTATATTATTGTTCCTTTACCGGGATTCTTTTGTGATTGGTGTTGATTTGTATATTGGAATTGGGTTGCACGCCACAATGATATTATATGGGATCGGGTTGTATGCCATAACAAGGAGTAATAAGGGAGGTCAGGTGGGGTCGGGTTGCATGCCGCAATAGTATTATATAATTTGGATCGGGTTGCACGCCGCAATAGTATTATATGATTTGGAACGGGTTGCACATCGTAACAATAAATAATAAAAGTGAATATTGATTTGTTACTGTTTTCCTTATTCTTACTAATATGAAATTTAAGATTTGCTTTATGATTCTCTACTGAAATTCTGTTGGTACTTGATATTCCCCGGAGCATGTTCCCCCTTCCCATCTTTAACTGCTAGTTTCTGTTATTATTATTTGTCGTATATGCTTTAATTGCACAGGTTTATTTGGTATTCTTGTCCTAGCCTCGTCACTACTTCGCCGAGGTTAGGCTCGATACTTACCAGCACATGGTGTCGGTTGTGTTGATACTACACTCTACATTGTGTGCAGATTTCAGTACTGGAGCTTTTGGACCATAGCGAGGTTGCTGCCTTCAGTCCAGCGGAGACCCGAGGTAGTCCTGCAGACGTCTGCAGGCCTTGGTGTCCCCTTCTATCCTTTCCATTATATTTTTATTTATTTCAAAGACAGACTTGTATCTTTCTCTTCAGACCACTATTTGTAGTATTCGTAAGTGGTCCGTGACATTGTGACACCAGTTCTGGGTAGAGTTGTATTTTGGATCTTCGTACTAGTATTTAGTTGAATTATCAGATTTCGTCTTCCGCATTTCTTTTATTATTATTATTATTATTATTTCGTTGTGGATCACATGTTAATTTGAAATCGTTAAAAAGGTTAAGGAAGAAGGGTAATAAAATCTGTAACACTCGGCTTGCCTAGCTTTCACGAGTAGGCGTCATCATGACTCCCGAGGGTGGGAAATCCGGGTCGTGACAAGTTGGTATCAAAATACTAGGTTGCTTAGGTCTCACAATTCACGGACAAGCTTAGTAGAGTCTGAGGGATCGGTACAGAGACGTCTGTGCTTATCCCCCAGAGGCTACGAAGTTTAGGAATGACTTCACATCTATTCTTCTCTGTCGTGCGATTTGGTTTTTTAATGCTAATTGAACTTCTACTCTGTTCTTTCGCAAATGGAGAGAATGCGTGCTTCTTCACCACTGGTCAGCAGCCCGAGCCCCCAATAGCAGCTCCCACAAGGGGTAGGGGATGAGACCGAGGCCGTTCTAGGGGCTAAGGCAGTGGCAAAGCTCATCCTAAAGCAATAGCACCAGCTGCGGAGCCTCAGCTAGAGTTTGATGATGAGGCTCCAGCCCAAACCATTCCAGCATCGCCAGCTAAAGTCCCAAAGGGGTTCATCGCTACTACGGTACTCCAGGATGCTCTGGTCCGTCTAGTGGGCCTTATGGAGAGTGTCGCCCAGGTAGGCTTACTTCATGTAGCACCAACCGTCTCTCAGGCTGGGGGAGGAGAACAGATCCCACTACTCGCACTCCGGAGTAGATGGCTCCCCAGTTTCAAACTCTAGCAGCTCAGCCAGTTGGAGCAGTTCAATCGGGTGTAGTAGATCAGACCAGTGATGGAGCAGCTATGTCTGTTGATGCCTTGTGGAGGTTGGACATGTTCACCAAGCTCTTTACTACTACCTATAACGGTGCATCTTCAGAGGATCCCTAGGACTATTTGGACAGTTGTCACGAGGTTCTTCGGAACATGGGGATAGTGGATACTAATGGGGTCGACTTTGTTGCTTTTCGTCTGTCAGGTTCCGCCAAGACTTGGTGGAGGGATTATGGTTTGACTAGGATAGATGGGTCGCCTTCTTTGACTTGAAATCATTTCTCTCAGCTATTTCTGGAGAAGTTTCTTCATATCACTCAGAAGGAGGACTATCAGAGGCAGTTTGAGCATCTCCAGCAGGGTTCTATGACTGTCACTCAATACGAGACCAGATTCATTGCTTTGGCCAGTCATGCTCTTATCATACTTACCACCGAGAGAGAGAGAGAGGCTGAAAAGGTTCATTGAGGGACTCGCTCAGCCGATTCGATTGCATATGGCTAAGGATACAAGGAGCGAGGTTTCTTTTCAGGATGCAGCCAATATGGCCAGGAGAATTGAGATGGTTCTATCATAGAGGAGTGGTCAGGGGTCTGACAAGAGGCCCCGTCATTCAGACAGGTTCAGTGGTGCCTCATTTGGAGGCAGGGATTCTTTTGGTAGGGGCCATCCTTCCATGCCATTTCATTTAGCACTACAGGACTGTCACGGTGCTCCAGGTAGGCGTGGTTCTTATGTGCCTCCTTCAGGACAACCAACTCCTATCAGAGCACCTCTATTCAAAGCTATCATTATGGTCAGTCAGCTCGCCAGGGTCAGTCTCAGTTTCCTCAACCGCAGCACTCAGGTGGATGTTTTTGAGTGCAATAAGTATGGTCATATCCGGAGGGCTTATCCGAGATTAGTGGGTGTTCAGTCGCAACAAGGTTCTAGTGTCATGGTTCAGGCACCAGGTGTTCCACCATCCGCTCAGCCAGCTAGAGGTGGGGGTAGAGGTGCTAGAGGTTGAGGTAGAGGTATTAGAGGTGGAGGCCAGCCAGCAGGAGGCCGTCCCAAGGACGTAGTTCAGAGTGGTAGGGCCCAACCCTTATGTTATGCTCTTCTAGCCAGGCTAGAGGCTGAGGCCTCTGATTCAGTTATCACAGGTACTGTTCTGGTTTGTAGTAGAGATGTTTCGTTTCTATTTGATCCAGGGTCTACGTACTCCTATATGTCATCTTATTATGCACCATATTTGGCCCTGCCTAGTGATTCTTTAAGTGTTTCTGTGTATGTGTCACACCGGTGGGTGATTCTATTGTGGTAGATCGTGTCTATTGTTCATGTATAGTTATGATTGGGAGTCTTGAGACCCGAGTAGATCTGTTACTTTTGGATATGGTTGATTTTGATGTCATATTGGGGATGGACTGGTTATCACCTTACCATACTATCTTGGACTATCATGTCAGGACTGTGACCTTAGCCTTGCCGGGTTTACCTCATTTCGAGTGGAGAGGGACTCCTAGTCATTCCACCCGTAGGGTTATCTCATATATAAAGGCTCGACGTATGGTTGAGAAGGGATGTTTGGCATATTTGGCGTATATTTGTGATTCTAGTGCCGAGGTTCCTTCTATGGATTCTATGCCTGTTGTTCGTAAGTTTCTAGAGGTATTTCCTTCAGACCTGTTGGGGATGCCACCCTATAGGGATATTGACTTTTGCATTGATCTTGCTCCGGGAACTCAGCTCATTTTTATTCCTCCATATCGCATGGCACCGCCAGAGTTGAAAGAATTGAAAGAACAATTGCAAGACCTGCTTGATAAAGGCTTTATTAGACCTAGTGTCTTGCCTTGGGGTGCACCTGTGTTGTTTGTTAAGAAGAAGGATAGATCGATGAGGATTTTTATAGATTATCGACAGTTGAACAAGGTCACAATAAGGAATAAGTACCCATTGCCGGGGATTGATGATTTATTTGATCAGCTTGGGGTGCCAAAGTGTTTTCGAAGATTGATTTGAGATATGGCTACCATCAGTTGAGGAGGGCATCCGATGTCCCTAAGACATCTTTATGCACTCGATATGGGCATTATAAGTTCTTGGTAATGTCATTTGGGTTGATGAATGCCCCATCAACTTTTATGGACCTGATGAACCGAGTGTTCAAGCCTTACTTAGATACCTTTTTGATAGTCTTCATTGATGATATTTTGATCTATTCTCGTAGCCGGGAGGAGCATGACAGCATCTTCGAGTCATTCTCCAGACTTTGAGGGACAATCAGTTATATGCTAAATTTTCCAAATGTGAGTTCTGGTTGAGTTAAGTCATTATTGGGTCACGTTGTATCAGCAGAGGGTATTTAGGTGGATCCAAAGAAGATAGAGGCAGTCAAGGACTAGCCTAGACCCGCATCAGCTACAGAGATCTAGAGTTTCTTGGGTTTGGCGGGCTATTACCGTCGGTTTGTGGAGAGGTTTTCATCTATTGCATCCTCGATGACCAGGTTGACCCAGAAGGGTGCCCAGTTCAGGTGGTCCGACAAGTGTGAGGCGAGCTTTCAGAAGCTCAAGACAACTTTGACTACGGTGCCACTATTGGTATTGCCTACAGGTTCAAGGCCGTATATAGTATATTGTGACGCATCTTGTATTGGACTTGGTGCGGTGTTGATGCAGGATGGCAAGGTCATTGATTATGCTTCACGACAATTGAAGATTCACGAGAAGAATTATCCAATTCATGATTTGGAGTTAGTAGCATTGTTCACGTACTAAAGATTTGGAGGCACTATTTATATGGCATGTCATGTAAGGTGTTCACGGATCACAAGAGTCTGCAGTACCTGTTCAAGTAGAAGGAGCTAAATTTGAGGCAGAGAAGGTGGTTGGAGCTATTGAAAGACTATGATATCACCATCTTATATCATCTGGGGAAAGCCAGTATAGTGGCCGATGCTTTGAGTAGAAAGTCAGTCAACATGGGCAGTCTTGTGTATATTCCGGTCAGTGAGAGACCGCTTGCCTTGGATGTTCTAGCTTTAGCTAATCAGTTCGTCAGGTTGGATACTTCTGAGCCCAGCCGTGTGTTAGCTTGTACAGTCACTCGTCTTCATTATTTGAACGTATCAGAGATCGGTAGTATGAGGACCCTCATTTGTGTGTCCTTAGAGACATAGTGCGGCACGGAGGTGCCAAATACTTTACAGTTGGAGATGATGGAGTTTTGAGGATGCAGGGTCGTATTTGTGTGCCTAATGTGGATAGACTTCGAGAGTTGATTCTAAAGGAGGCCCATAGTTCCCGGTACTCAAATCATCCGGGCGCCGGTAAGATGTATCAGGACTTGCGGCAACATTATTGGTGGAGGAGAATGAAGAAAAATATTGTTGCATATGTAGCTCGGTGTTTGAATTGTCATCAGGTAAAGTACGAGCATCAGATACCCTGTGGTTTGTTTCAGAGGACTGAGATTCCTGAGTGGAAATGAGAGTGTATCACTATGTACTTCGTTGTTGGACTCCTACAAACTCGGAGGAAGTTCGATGCAGTGTGGGTTATTACTGATAGGCTGACAAGTCGGCCCATTTCATTCCTGTAGCAGTTTCTTATTCTTCTGAGCGGTTGGCAGAGATTTATATTTGAGAGATTGTTCGTCATCATGGAGTGCCCGTGTCTATCATTTATGACCGGGGTACGCAGTTTACCTCGAATTTCTAGAGGGTAGTATAGCATGAGTTGGGTACGCGAGTCGAGTTGAGCACATCATTTCATCCTCAGACGGATGGACAGTCTGAGCGTACTATTTAGATTTTGGAGGATATGCCCCGAGCATGTGTTATTGACTTTGGAGGTTCTTAGGATTAGTTCTTGCTAATAGCAGAGTTTGCCTACAATAATAGCTATCAGTTGAGCATCCAGATGGCTCCCGATGAGGCATTATATGATAGGTGGTGTCGGTAGCCGGTTGGGTGGTTTGAGCCGAAAGAGGCTCGGTTGTTAGGTATAGATCTAGTGTAGGATGCCTTGGACACGGTTAAGATCATTCAGGATAGGTTTCGTATAGCTCAGTCCAGGCAAAAGAGTTATGCCGACCGTAAGGTTCGTGATATGGCATTCATGGTCGGAGAGCGAGTGTTGCTTCGGGTGTCGCCCATGAAGGGTGTGATGAGATTTGGGAAGAAGGGCAAGCTAAGCCCTAGATTCATTGGCTTTTTTGAGATTCTTGATCGAGTGGGAGATGTGTCTTACCGACTTGCGTTGCCGCCGAGTTTATCAGCTCTGCATCCAGTATTTCATGTGTCCATGCTTCGGAAGTATCACGGTGATCCATCCCACGTGTTAGACTTTAGCACTGTCCAGTTGGACAAGGACTTATCCTATGAGGAGGAGCTGGTAGTTATTCTAGACCGGCAGGTTCGTCAGTTGAGATCGAAGAATTTCCCTTCAGTTCGTATGCAGTGGAGAGGTCATCCTGTTGAGGCAGCGACCTGGGAGTCCGAGTCCGATATGCGGAGCTGATATTCCCATCTTTTTCCCAACTCAGGTACTTCTTTTCTATGTCCGTTCGAGGACGAACGGTTGTTTTAGAGGTGGAGAATGTGATGAACTTTGGGTCATCACTTGTTTTAAAAGTCCATTATGTATTCCGAGGCCTTAAAAACCTCCTTTTGTCTCACCTCAATTTGCGTGTGCAGTCCGGTCCTATATCCGGAAAGCTTTTATGTGAAAATTAGAGGAAAATGCTAATTTTGCCTTTAAAATTAAATATAAGTTGACTTCGGTCAACATTTTTGGGTAAACTGATCCGTGACCATGATTCGACGGTCTTAGAGAATCCGTAAAAAAATATGGGACTTGGGCGTATGCCCGAAATTGAATTCTGAGGTCCCTAGCCCGAGAAATGAAATTTTTAAAGAAATTGTTTAACTGAAATTATAAGAGTTTTTGGAAATTTAGATATGTTTGAATTTGATGGTATCGGACCCGTATTTTGGTTCCAGAACCCGATACAGGTTTAATACGATATATAAGTTGTGCCTGTAAAATTTGGTAAGAAACGGAATTCATAGGACGTGAATCAGACCCTCGGTTGTGAAAAGGGAACTTTAAGAGTTCTTGAGATTTTTCTTTAATTTTAATTCTAAACTTTTAGTTCTAGGTGTTATTTTGGCGATTTGATCGCACAAGTAAGTATGTATGATTTTTTGGGTTAGTATGCATGTTTGATTTGGAGCCCCGAGGGCTCGGGTGAGTTTCGGATGGGGTTCGGGATGTTTGAGACTCAGAATTTCTGATGTCATAGCTGTTGCTGGTGCTCAGATTAATTGTGCATCGTGTTTGCATTAGCCCAGTTGCGAACGTGTAGATTTAAATAGTTGAGGGGTCATTTTGTTCTTCGCGAACGCGAAGCTCTGATAGGTTACCCTTCACGAATGCGTTCTGGACCACGCGAACGCACAGAGTTAGTGAGCCTGGGGGAGGGGAGCTAGATTTGTTCTATGCGAACACGGCCATTTGACCGCGAACGCGAAGGCTTGAGGAGCGAAAGCTCCGCAAACGCGGGCCACCCAGTGCGAACGCGATGAAGGCTTGCCCAGTCCTTTTTTTAAAAAACAGTAGCAAAACGGGAATTTAGCCCACAACTTCATATTTTCCAAACTAGAAAGCACTGAGGCGATTTTCAAGAGGCAAGTTCTTCCCCAAAGTATTGGTATATGATTCTAAACCTTTTTCTTTCAATTCTCCTTTGCATTTCATCAATCTTCATCCAAAAATCTAGGGTTCCTATGGTAGAAACTGGGAATTTGGGCAGAGTTAGGGCTTTTTGAATAATTAAAATTTAGACCTCGTTTTGGGGTCAGATTTCAAAACTAATTGCATATTCGGGCTCGTGGGTGAATGGGTGATCGAGTTTTGGTCTGAACCTCGATTTTTGACCAAGAGGGCCCGAGGTCGATTTTTGACTTTTTGGGGGAAAATGATAGAAAACCTATAATTTAGCATTGGGGTTGAATTCTTTAGCATTTATTGATGTTGTTAAATTAATTTGGGTTAGATACAAGTAAATTGAAGGCAAAATCTAAAGGAGAAGCGATGCTTGAGGCTTGAGTTTGGCCATGGAAGTTGAGGTAAGTGTTTGCCCTAACCTTACCTTGAGGGAATATGTGGTGTGTCTTATTTGCTATGTGTTAGTGTCGAGTGCGACGTATAGGTGAGGTGACGAGTATCTATACATTGGTGTAAAGCATGCTCGTGAGTCTTATATTTGGATTTGTTGTGATTTTATTATGTTTTGATCATGCGTAACTTGATGGTTAGCAATTGTGGTACAAGATTTATGATGAATTCTTAGTAATTTGCAATTGTCAAGTATTGGCTCAGGTTGAGGTTTATTTGGTAAATTAACTGTTGAAACTGGATTGGTTATAGTTGATTCCCTGGTCGGAATGTTATTGTTATGAGATTGTTTCCCTTGCCGGGATGCCATTGCTTGTGATATTGTTTCCCTTGTTGGGATATTGTTGTTATATTATTGTTCCATTACCGGGATTCTTTTGTGATTGGTGTTGATTTGTATATTGGGATCGGGTTGCACGCCGCAATGATATTATATGGGATTAGTTCGGGTTGCACATCGTAACAATAAATAATAAAAGTGAATATTGATTTGTTACTGTTTTCCTTATTCTTACTGATATGAAATTTAAGATTTGCTTTATGATTCTCTACTGAAATTCTGTTGGTACTTGATATTCCCCGGAGCATGTTCCCCCTTCCCATCTTTAACTGCTAGTTTCTGTTATTATTATTTTTGTCCGGACCTTTATGACATTTATGTACTCTTAGAGGCTTGTAGACATATGTTGTGTATATAAAAGATTGTACGGCCTTGTCGTCCTTTGTTTTGAGTTTGTAGATGATAATGCTGGCCTATTAGGCCCGTATGTCACGTGTATATGATGATGTAATATGAAAGATACGTTACGTTGGTACTCGGTTGAGTAAGGTACCGGGTGCTCGTCGTGGCCCATCGGTTTGGGTCATGACAAAAGTGGTATCAGAGCAGTTCTGTCCCAGGGAGTCTACAAGCCATGCCTAGTAGAGTCTTGTTTATAGGTGTGTCATGCACCATACTTATAAGCAGGAGGCTATAGGACATTTAAGATTGTCACTCTTTCTTCTTACTCTAGATCGTGTGGTAGAGCTCACTTATAAGAATTCAAATACTGAACTTCTATTCGTAATAAGACGATGTGTACACTCAGAAAAAAGATTGATAAGATATATAGATGTGGAAGTGTTGAGTTAGAGAAATTTGATTTTGCATCTTGCTTATGATTAGTAAATGTGAGATCTTCAACATATTATGCGTGAACTAAAAAGTGTAAGGTTCATGGTAAGGAGCTTTAAGGAAAGGATACTTATTCACTATTATGGTAAAAAGGAATCGGAAGTTAGACACAAGTTTCAACAAGCAAAAGAAGCAAGGTGAAGAAGGGTACGTGGTACCCAGTTAATAAAGATTATCACTATTTACCATTCATGAAGAGAGATATAAGCATTTTGAGTTACCTTCAATAGTAATAGAGGAATATACAACTGGTCGCACCCCTTCCAGATATGCCCTATGGGGGTTAACAAAAGTAGTATAAGAAGATATGATGGATGAATTGATTGTGTCAGTTGACATTTCCGAAGAATATTGCAAATGTGCAAATAAATCTCTTTATGAGACACCTAATGCGATAAATGAAAGAGGAATGAGATGGCACTTATCCAAATCTTATAGATACGCTACGATTCAAGAATATTGTGCAAGCATGATGTCAAGAAGAGGAAGTAAAGGTTCCTACCCGAGCTGTTATTAATAAATAAGGGGCCAGTGTGAGATGTAATTTAAGACAAAGAAAATAACCCAAGAAAGATTACGAGGAATATTGATATGAGAATGGGCCAATGAGTAGTTAGTAATTGGTCAGGAAGATCCCATTTATGGCTAAATAGGAGGTTACAGACGAGTCATCAGATCGTGTAAGATAAACATAGTAGAACCCAACATGGAGAATTCAGCCTCGAAGAATATCATTATAATACTTGAGATATATTCAAACAAGAGTCGGGGTAGTTAAAGGTACTGCATGAGTGTTACGAGGATAAAAGAAAGTGCCATTGGGAAGGCAGTCAAAATATCAGTTCAGAAGCAACCATACAAACACGAGGGCATGGAAGTAAGCAACTACGGATGATTATAGGCAAGCAAAGACATCAAAAAGGTCCGTAATAAGCTCACAACTTTACAAAGGTCAAGGGTTCACCCTAAGTACTACAAAGAAAGACTAGCTGAAGAGATAAGAAAGAAGGCTTCAACCTAAGCATAACAACCTAAAGAGGAAATGGTCGTGTAACAACAATCTCGCAACAACATTGTAAAGCATTTCAAAGGAAAGTGGCACCTATCGTGGCTAATGAACGGGAAGTAAGAAGTAAAAGTAATATTCAAGATCATATGAGTTGTATGAAAACTCTGGCAAGTGTGGGCACTAAGATAAGCTATGTATGGACGCAACAAGGGGGCAGAAAGACCAGGAAAAGTAATAGCTTACGTTGAAAGAAAGTTAAGATGGAAGGAAAGAATTATTCGATCAATGATCCAAAGTTAGTACGTTGTGGATACACTCAAGAATTTGGAGCATTATCCAGGCAGTATATTTGTTGACAATCATATAGCCATAGAAGACTCCGGTATAAGTTAAAAGAAAGAATTGAGCCCGGGGCATAGACAAAGGACTGAATTATTAGTAGATTGTATCATGGATATTCCATAACGCCCATGAAAGGTTAAGGTAATAACTGATACCATGAGCTACAGACTGGAAGATAGCTTAAGCCTACATAGAGGCTGATCAGAAGGAAGAGGAAACTAAAGAATTACATCGCCCAAGTAAATCAAGAGTCTGATTATTGGACTTAGAAAAATTATAGAAGTTGTGCTTGAGAACATGACAAAATCACTCTTAATATCAGATGTTCAAGAGAAATCACAACAGCCGTAATCTATAATGGCTATATAAGGAAGCTAGTTAGAAGAAGTACCAGTTTCATAAGAAGTCAGTATGAAGCTCCCACCGGATTGTATATGTACCAGAGGTGCAAGTATTATAATAGAGCTTCAAGTTATGGACGTAAATTACACCTAAGTGGAAGAGAGGTTATAAAGGAGATAAAAGATATGATACGAGATTTAAGTAAGTAAGGTAAAAGTGAACAGCGTACGAGATACTCAAACGCAGAATATGTGAATAGTCCATACTTCGGATAAAAGGCTATAAGTGTTGGGATTCAATATCCAGGAATGATAGCGGCATACTTGGTGGCATATCTCATAGCCTATGGTTTCTAGGTATCGAGGAAGCTAATTAAGAGAGTAAAGAAAAGTTAGAGATGATGTGATGTCTCGTTTGATGTCCCAGAATGACATAAGGAAATCTATGATGCAAGCAAGTTGAAAGGTTGCAAGTAATATAAATAGAGTTGTGTAGGTCGCAAGCCATTATATGGTGAAGCGACAAGGTTCTAGAAGACAAGAGTAAGGATAAGAAAGGGCGAGTGAGAAGGTAACGAAAATGGATAAGTCCTCAAGATTAAGCCCATGAAAACAAGAAGAGCAGATGGTTTCTCTAAATTATACAGAGCTCACTATAACATGAATGAACTCAAAGGAGTCTAAGACTAATAGCATTCAGAATGCCACCCTGGTAATAGAATGAGGATGTAATTGTAATAAGATAAAAGATGATGTTTGGGCCTTCGATTGAGTATTGATTCAACGAAGAAAAGAAAAGGATCTTATGAATTGGACATGATTAAAGTACCCACAGAAGGTGAATTGCATTGGGATGCTGTGAGGTACGGTTATGAAAGCAAGGAATCGCCCTAGGTGGATCAATCTAATCATTTCAGACGTTCCCCGATAAAACGTGAATCTTAGCAGCAATATTACATAAAAGGTTAAGTTATCAATGGTATATTGTAGATCAATATTGAGGTGAATCAACAATGGATGGACAAAAGTTACAAAGTATGAGATAAGATTAGGTCGTCATTCTAAAGATGAACAGTAATGAGTAAGCATTAAAGGACTTAAATTTATACATATGGAATGAGCAACAAGAGTAAGCTGGGATTTGATAGCATACCTCAGCAACAATAAATTAAAGTAAGAGTTATGGTAGTAAATTCATACGGATGGTTAAACGGACCTATGCGATGAGATATAACAATATTCGTGAATTCAACCAAGTACCGAGCGAAGAACTTCAGTATACTCATAAATGCCCAAAGGGACATTTTATCAAGTTCTACATATGAAGCCTAGAGATTGGTCACACCTACAAGATCCAAATTGTACAGACTGCATGATGAAAGGTAACAACAGTTACGAGATTGGAAGGATTCTGACTACAAGTTGTGGTGTGAGGAGGAGGCCTAAGGGGGGAATGCCCTGGACTTTGGACTTATTCACAGAACAGTCGCCTAGATGGCAAGGGAAGTTTTAAAGTATTCGGAAGATATAAGTTATAAAAATGATAAAAGCATCAACCAACATTCGAGGACGAATGTTCCAAAGGGGGGAATGATGTTACGCCCCGCAATATTACATCAATATTACGTCCTGCGGTATTTCATTACGACGATGTTGCACCCTGAAATATTGTACGTTAAAATTTCGTTTTTAGTTAGCCGTCATAGGGGATGAGATCATCTTGACATTAACGTACTTACGCTATTTATAACAAGCGATAACTAAGTGTTATGAAAGATAAAGGGGTACACAGATTAAAGAAAACACGTTTCGTTGAAAGTGGCCAATTTGAAATAAAATACGGGTCAAGCGATAACACCCGATAATTATAAACTAGTACCATGCAAGGTACTATATGACCACGGTAGTGTAATATATAAAGTATATTTGAAGTATTTTGAAAATAAATAGAATTTTAAGTAATCTGTGATAATTCTTAAATTATGCGGGTAATAAATTAATTACCGGGTAACGAAATATTACCCGATTATCTAATAAGTGGATAAATTAATAAAATTACACCCAAAAAAGAACGTGGCATCCAACCACTTTCCAAACAATGACTCATAGTCATGTTGGAATAGGTGGCTACCTAATGGTTGATTGAATTTAATACGTAGCTTAATCTGGCTGCATTTTCTTTTTGGACAAAAAGAACTAAAAGATGTTCTTGATTCAAAAGATGTTGGAGATTGGAATTCAAAAGAGAAAATGCTAGCTTCTTGGTCTTGAAAATGTTAGCCCCTGATTAGTCAATTCAAGCTTTAAACAAAGCAAATTTTCCATTTCTCATGAACAAACACCAACAGAATGACGAGCTCCCACAAGAAAATGTTTTCCACCCAAAACAATCCAACGAAGATTATTAGAAGTTTAATAACGTACAAATTTTGGGGTTCTAAAGGAATATGGTGCAATATTCTCTAAGAATATTATATGGAGTTTTATCTATTCCGGGTATGTTAAGGCCATCCCTTCTTTCTTTTGGCATGATCCATACGATATGAACGAAACGTGCAAATGCACAAATTCCATAAGTGACTCTACTCATGGAAGTAATAGAAATATGTATGTTCTTTAATTCTCATGTGTCATAATATTTTATCATCTGTTATACGTCACAGAAAAATACGAAAGTTGAAAAGATGTTACTTTATGATATTGCTCAAGAGGTAAAGTGGTCTTATGACCTTCCGAATGATTTTATTGACGTACCTTTCATGAATTGCATTCATGTGCATTGAACCATGACCAGATGGTGTTATATACGCGTATGTATGTAAATATATGTATATGGAATGAGAAAAGGTTACGGTGTTATATACGCACCACCACCTGATCAATTGGTATATGATGATGATATTGCCCACAGTGGCCGAAATATGATTCAAACGACATTATATACATATATATATATATATATATATATATATGTAAGTATGATTCAAACGGTGTTATATACGCGTATATATGTATGTATATATATATATATATATGGGATATGGGAAAGGTTATGGCGTTATATACGCACCACCACCTGACCAGCTAGAATACGATAATGATTTTACCCACAGTGGCCGATATGATATGATGGGATGCCCTCAGAGGCTGATGATGTTATGAAATATGTACCTATGCACGACATGGCATTCATACGCATATGCACGACGCTAAAAGTAATTTATGATTTACAAAGTTATTCAGACTTACAGTTTAAGTCATGTAATCTATATGTCTTTCATGCCTCTTATGTATTTATTTATGTGCCTTACATACTCGGTAAATTATTCGTACTAACGTCCCTTTTGCTTGGGGACGCTGAATTTCATGCCCGCAGGTCCCGATAGACAGGTCGAGAGCCCTCCAAGTAGGCTATTAGCTCAGCGAAAGATGTTGGTGCACTCCATTTACTTCGGAGTTGCTCGTTTGGTTAGTATGATTTAGACATGTATTGTTTGGTAAGGCGGGACTCTGTCCCGACCTTTATGACATTTATGTACTCTTAGAGGCTTGTAGACATATGTCGTGTATATAAAAGATTATACGGCCTTGTTGTCCTTTGTTTTGAGTTTGTAGATGATAATGTTGGCCTATTAGGCCCGTATGTCACGTGTATATGATGATGTAATATGAAAGATATGTTACGTTGGTACTCGGTTGAGTAAGGTACCGGGTGCCCGTCGCGGCCTATCGGTTTGGGCCGTGACACATACATACCAAATACATGAAAATCGGACCACAAACAACCCCGCAAATCCCCAATTCCAAGTCTCCAATTTCAAACCCTAACCCCCAAATACACAAATTCCATAAGTGACTCTACTCATGGAAGTAATAGAAATATGTATGTTCTTTAATTCTCATGTGTCATATTATTTTATCATCTGTTATACGTCTCAAAAAAATACGAAAGTTGAAAAGATGTTACTTTATGATATTGCTCAAGAGGCAAAGTGGTCTTATGACCTTCCGAATGATTTTATTGATGTACTTTTCATGCATTGAATTCATGTGCATTGACCTATGACCAGATGTCGTAATATACGCGTATAAATGTAAATATATGTATATGGAATGGGAAAAGGTTACAGCATTATATACGCACCACCACCTGATCAGTTGGTAATGATGATGATATTGCCCATAGTGGCCAAAATATGATTCAAACGGCGTTATATACGCATATATATATGTAAGTATGATTCAAACGGCGTTATATACGCATATATATGTATGTATATATATATATGGGATATGAGAAAGGTTATGGCGTTATATACGCACCACCACCTGATCAGCTGGAATACGATGATGATTTTACCCACAGTGGCCGATATGATATGATGGGATGCCCTTAGAGGCTGATGATGTTATGAAATATGTACCTATGCACGACATGGCATTCATACGCATATGCACGACGCTAAAAGTAATTTATGATTTACAAAGTTATTCAGACTTACAGGTTAAGTCATGTAATCTATATGTCTTTCATGCCTCTTATGTATTTATTTATGTGCCTTACATACTCGGTACATTATTCGTACTGACGTCCCTTTTGCTTGGGGACATTGCATTTCATGCCCGTAGGACCCGATAGATAGGTCGAGAGCCCTCCAAGTAGGCTATCAGCTCAGCGAAAGATGTTAGGTTCAGTAGAATAATACCATATAAACGAGTTTGGGTTCCAAAAATCTTACCTTCTTGAAGCTCCCTTGAATCGTCTCTCAAAAACCTTCCAAAAGCTCGAATTCTCGGATAAAATGGTGAAAGAATAGGAAAAAATCGCGACAGAAACCTTATATAGGTTTTGGCCCAGGGTTTCTGCACCTACGTACCCGCACATGCGGTCCCAGGTGCGCATCTGCGAGATTTCATTAATTGCCCTGGGTCGCACCTGCGCTTCTTCTACCGCACATGTGGTCTCGCAAGTGCGCTCAAACTACCGCACCTGCGGAATCTGGCTTCCATGCACATAGCGGCATTTGTGTCTCCTCAATCGCTTCTGTGATCACACACCTGCGTTCTCCTAACCACATGTGCGGTTATAACAGAACTTCAGCAACCTTCAGATTTCTCCTAAGTCCAATTCTACTTCCGTTAAGCACCCGAAACTCACCCGAGGCCCCCGGGACCTCAACCAAACATGCCAACCAATCCTAAAACATTATATGAACTTATTCCAACCCTCGAATCACACCAAACAATGCTAAAACCACAAATCACTCTCCAATCCAAGCCTAAGGATTTCCAAAACTTCCAATTTTCGCTTTCGATTAAAAAGTCTATCAACCTCGTCTGAATTACCTGAAATTTTGCACACACGTCCCAAATGACACAACAGACCTACTCCACTTTCAGAATTCCATTCCGACCCCGATATCAAAATCTCATTAACGAACCGGAAACTTCAAAAATTCGACTTTTAACATTTCAAGCCTAATTAAGCTACGGACCTTCAAAACACAATCCGAACACACCCCTAAGCCCGAATCACCCAACAAAGCTAACGAAACCAATAGAATTCCATTCCAAGGTTGTCTTCATACTGCTCCGACTATGGTCCAAATTCTAAAGCTTAAGCTCTCATTTAGGGACTAAGTATCCCAAAACACTCCGACACTCCAAACAAATTCTCTTGGAAATTCAGAATAGTAGAAATAAACATGGGGAAAGCAATTAATAGGAGATTAGGACGTTAATTCTTAAAAACGACCGGTCGGGTCGTTACAAACTCATTCGAAGGGATTTTGGGTAGTAACAAGTTGGTGTCAAGGCTCTAGGTTCATAAGTGCTACGAGTCATAAGTAGGTTTAGTAGAGTCTTGCGAATCGGTACAGAGACATCTGTACTTATCTTTGAGAGGCTACAGAACTATTAGGATAATATCATTTTTTTTATTCTTTATCGTGCGATATTGATTCAGCTCGAACCATATAACTTATGTTCCTTTACATCCACTTGTGTATGATATTGCGCTCTTAGTGTTCGTCATGTGCCAGTGGTTCGTGATGCTACAGACGGGCTACAAGGGAGTCAGGGATGCTTAGGCATTGTCTCAATATGTCGTCCAGATGGAATATACAGAGGTCTGAGAGGCTATTCAGTTGTTCATATGGAGGTGTACCGGGTTCCGACATCTGGTTGATGAGTACGAGCTTGAGAAGGTTTAATTGGTTGACTAGTCATCGAGACTATGACAAGGTAATGAGGTGGACGTTGATTGAGGATTGTTGGTGGTATTGGAGTACCTTGTGATTGGTGTTGTGCGAGCTGTGAAAGTTAGTTTTGTGGATCATCAGATGTTGTTTTTCTATGGCTTCGCGCCAAGTGGAGGAGTCCACTAGCGGCATTCAGATTGTAGAGTCAGATTTACATCAGTTATGGCCTGAGGTATGTATATATGTGGTATTGGAAGGTTTCCGAAATTTGTATATGACCAAGGCCTAAGATCTTGCATGGGATGATATTGGGGCTTACAGTGTTTCTATGTCATTAATGAATCTACATTTCAGTATCAAGGGGAGTCGAATAAACAACTCTAAATTCACAGAAGGTCTATTTAGCGTGGGGCAATCATGTTTGCGGCAGAACAGGGTGCTTCAAAGGAAATGCGGTGGTTTATGAGCTTTTAGGCTACATGTTTCATACTATGATTGTCTGCACTTGGGTTTTAATTGGAACTATTGCACATCGACGGGGAGAAGTATTACCCTAGTGGAAAGACAAGGAGTATCTGAAGAAATGGATCAGCTCTGCAGTGTTGGGTTAGCATAGCAATGGAGGTAATCGATCCTTTTGAATGGGAATTCTCTACCGACATTTGTGGCAATACTCTTGGATTGGATGGTTTGTGTGACTCGGTTGAGTGGGGAGGTGCAATCATGATAGCTTAGTTGTGTGCGGACGAATCTCAAAGAGTTCTCGATGGTGTTGGCCACGGCTTGAGTCGGTTGTCTACTATGGGTACAAGGAAAATGTTGTACATTATGGTTTTCTCCTGGATGGATATCAGAATTTAATAGAATGTTAGCATTATTGGATAGTATATATGAAGAACGTGCATTTTTGAAAGGACCTTGAGTTTTGGGTTGTAGATGCGTGGCTAGTGGCATGGTGATTACTGGGTCTTGAGGCTTTTGAGGTTTAGGTTTTGTTACGCGGCCGGAAAATCTATATGGGTACTTCAGTAAGATAATGGTGTGTGAGTGATGTATCAGCCATTTGATTTGTGTAGTTGAGTTTGAGTATGGAAATTTTGGCATTCTTGAGGTTTTAGGGGGCTGGATGTCCCCATATGCTGGCTATTTATTGTTTGCGGATTGTGAAGGCATGTGAGAATGGGATAATTGATAACATACATTATCGATAGGTTGCTATGGACCTTTGGAAGGATATTTACCTAATTGGGAAGGATTAGGATTCGATTGGGGTTGTTTGAAAGCTCAACGAGAATATGTATTTTATATCAGGTCAAGTTTGTGTTCTTTTGAGATTGTTATCACAGATATGTTATCGGGCAGAATGGATATTATTTGTGCCCCTGGCCTATGTTGTGTGATACTTTCTTATGTTGTGATGGACTGTGAGGTTGAATGATTATTCTCCACACATATTGTAATTCCGTTCAGGCCTTATGGCAATGTGGGTGAAACGGCCCTCGTGATATTGATAGGTTCATTGCACCTTAGTTGTGCTTGGTTTCTTCCATGTTTTGTTAATTCTATTCACTTTTCCCACAGTTATACTTGTGCACTCTACTGTGTTTGATATCAGTATTCATGTGATTAGTGAACCCGAGCACTTTGGCTTGATGAGTATCTGGGAGTAGGCTGCACGCCGCAGCAGATGTTATGTGGGATACCATTTCCTTATGTTTATTTGGTGTTTTGTTTTCCTCCATGGGATGACTTAATGAAATAGTATTTTTGTTGTTACACATGTTGTACTTGTTAGATAATCATTATACATTACTTTCCTTCTATTTGTACTGGATAACTAAGTTGCTGCTGAGTTGTTGTATGAGCTATGTGGCGTGAAAATCCGCGTGGTTCTATGATGCGTTGTTAGTTGGGCTGCTTGTATTGGCTGCGATGAGGTTCTTAGACATGGGATTCGCACTATCGTATTGGGGGTGAGGAGTGTTTGGAGGTATGAGGCTGTTTCTGCTAAGATTTTGGTCAATGGCCCTTGGCTGACGAGGGAGCTTCTTGATTTATTGACTTCATGGGCGGTTATGAGTCTCTAAATATTTCTTTATCATGGTCAGCATTGTGGAGGTCTAGAACAAGGTTCTATTCAATGTGAAGTGTATTGCTGACGTCCAGAATGTTATTTGGGCAGCTATGGTAGTCAGAAGTTATTGCTACGGGTATTTGAGTTGCGTGGAACATTGTGTGTTTGTACCCTGGGTTGGAATTATAGCTCAATTCAGCTTGTTTAGGTTTATACAGTGAGATGATGCGAGATTCGGGTCCTATGGTGAATTTCAGATATTGAGGTTTGGGTTCTGTCCTAAGGTTATGGACTAAGGATGAGGTGACACCTTCAGTTAAGTTGCATTGTCAGTCCTACATAGGTTTGAGTGATGGGGAATCACCTTCAGGTTTATGTATGGCGGGCTCATGTAGTGGTTGATGGCTTTGGAATGACTCTGGGCACGTTCGAGGATGAACGTATGTTTAAGTGGAGGAGAATATAATGACCCGACCGGTTGTTTTGAGAATTTGTATTTTGCTCGATAGTTTGGGGGCACAAGTAGCTCTTTATGATGTATTAGGACTTGTGTGTAAAATTTGAGTTTATTCCGAGTTGATTTGATATGTTTCCACGCGAGTTTTTGGAAGTTGAAAGTTCATTAAGTTTTATTTGAGGTGCGTTTCGTTGTTTCGATGTTGTTATGCGTGATTTAAGGCCTCGAGTAGGTCTATGTTTTATTATGGGACTTGTTGGTATGTTCGTATGGGGTCCCGAGGGGCTCGAGTGAGTTTTAGATAGGTTTAGGTCGTGTTGATCTCGTTTTTCTTATGTTTCGACATCGTTTCTTCAAGCATAAATAGTACCACATTAAACAAATGAGCTCCTCTTTCTATTTTGATTGAAGCATTAGATCTATATCATAATTAAGGAGCCATAGCAAAAATAATCGTCAAATTTAGACATCGTATGAGGATTTTATTGTCATTTTGCTAAGAATTGGGCTGCCAGATTGTTCAGATTAATTACGAAATTGCAACTGACTTCGTATTTAAAAATCTGCATTATTTCTAAATATTGAACAAAAATATTTCCTTCATTATAAGGTCAATTGGAGTGATTCAAAAGCCTAACTTGACTGAAATTTTACAAGGAATCCATTGGAGGCATCAAAAATGAGTTTCGAGAAGTTTGGCATGCAAAACGAGGCAGAACAACTGGGCAAAAATACTTAATATCAAAAGTTTATTCATTTGTTCATATTTTGAGTTGGGGAACTCGGATTTGGATAATATTTGGAGGTGATTTTCACTATATGGATTGGGGTAGTGTTTTATACTCGATTTTGGTTATATTTCATAAATTTATCTTCGTTTTAGGCATTTGATTAATGATTTCAAAGTGAAATTTAGGGTTTTTGTCTAAAATTTCATAAAGTTAATTTTTGAGTTTTGAATATCGATTCGATGTCGGATTTAAGTGAAACTAATATGGTTGGTGATCACGCCCAACTATGCCTTATAAAAAGGACCCTACGGACGTTGCAAATATAACCTGAGTATTCTGCCCAGAGTCGAATCCACAGAGAGTTAACCTATTAATCACTATCTTTAGACCCACTACACTCTTGAGAGCCAATTTCCCCAAATGTTTGAATCGCAGTTGATGGTGTCTTTAATAACTAAAATTGCAAGTAAATAAACAGTTGTAAACTAAGGATGCTAAGGTTGTAAACAATAATGAGAAAACGTTAAGGTAATGACTTCCCCTATTGATGGAATATCTTCTGTTTATGCTTCATACAAATTGACCAACACCTCTCTATCAACCATGAATGCTCATCTTACCGTAAATCTCTCCCGAGTAATCACAATAATATACTCAATACACTCTCCCGAGGTACACTAGCTAGATCTAATTAACACGGTTCACTTTAAATTGCACTCAAGGCTTTGTTATCCCTAATCTCGCCTTTAAACCCGCAGTTATAGATCCCTCTTATACTTTGGGAGTGGTGTTGTTCAACAATAACCTAAATATGCACTCTCTCCCGAGTTATGCACACTAAATAGGCACAACTAATTGAGGATTCTGTCAATTAACTACAACATACACAAAGTTGAACAAATAGAGATTGAGACTAGTAATTTGTATTCATATATACAAGAAGTTCATCCCTCAATAGGTTCCATCAAAACCTTAGACAAATGATTTAGCTACTCATAACTATGGGTAAACAAACTAAAACAATATTCATCATAAATCTTGCAAGAAAAATAAAGAAAAGAAGAAAGATGTTTTGGGCTAAAAATCTCGTGTTTTGCACTTTAGTCCCTGAAATTCTCCGCCTCCGCCGCGGTTCTGCCGCGGTCGTGGTCAAACTGCGGCCAAACTTGCTCTCTGATTCTCACTTTGTCTGCAGCCCTCTTCTACCGTGGTTCTGCCGCGATCGCGGTGGAACCGCGACAGTACTCTTTCAGTTCTGACTTGAGCTATTTCGCGTGGTTTACTTGACGAATTTTACGATCGGCCTCTTTTTCTCCATATTTGATCCCAAAAGTACTCCATAGCCTTCTCTGGTCATATATAACCTGCAAAGCATGAAAAACACTAATAAGAGCATTTTGTTATCACTTTTATCATCCAAACTATACAAGAAGGTGGTTATTTAGGGCCTGATTATAGTTAAATTCACCTATTATCAACACCCCACACTTAAACCTTTGCTCGTCCTCGAGCAAGTTACACCACACTTCTAGGCCTAATCGTTCGATGCATTACCCAATTTTTATGCCACACCCTCCATTATGAAGGAACAACCTAAGCAGTGCAACAGTCACACCTCAGATGAAGACTCTAACACCATGACACACTCATGCTCACTCTAGTTACTCTAATAGAGGTGAAAACTCACTTTTTCTTCCTGAGTCACATGCCCTCACATCATAATTCTGAGAGAAGTTCCACATACATAAAATTCAAACAACAAGGAATCAAAGATAGACAGAATTCACTCACTCTCAGCAAAGAACATTCACATGCCACACAGACACACCATAAGCTTGTCCCTAGTGTAGTACTCTACTAATCGAACTATTCAGCCAAAGATCAATAGGTCTTTATTTGGTTGTAATGTAGGTTAAGGGACAGGTAGGATATATTTGGATATAGTGGCTAGCCTCCCTAAGCACTTTTAATACACACTTCCTTTTATTTCAATTTCCATGCTCAGCCCACTCGTTCTTCCACATTTCAGTTCATAGGTGACCCCCACTTTTCTTTAGGTGCAACTATTTTTTTTTTTACAAATCCATTGCACCATTCAAGTATTTCTTTCCTGATTCCCCTTTTTTCCTACTTCCTTACCACCCCACACTTTGACTTTTGTATGTTCTTCAGTAATTCAAGTGCTTCTAGGAGGTACAGGGTCAAACAGTCAAACTATTCAAACACAGGGATATAGGTCATTATAGGGTTATCAAAGTATAGGCTTTAGGCTCAAAGGGGTTAACTATGGAAATATATACAGGTGGATTCACAAATATACAGGCTACACAAAGAAATGCCTCAATCATCTCTAAAACCAAACAGCTTCTATTTCACTTTACAAACACACAGGGCAAGTTCTAGGTATCACATGCAAGCACAGAATACAAGTAATAGCTCACACACACTTGTCATGTAACTCATTCCGAATCAGTTTATCAACACACTCATACGAGCATTCAAGCAAGACAGGATGTGCAAAATTAAGGCATAGATTTACGAGTCTACAAATGAGCCTAGACATCGCACCCTCATGTTCGTTTTTGTTATTCTCAGGTGTGTACATCAAGGGTTGCATTCTAGCCTTCACCCATTTTGGTCCTAAAACTACAAACGAAAAAAATCAACCTAACCCGGTTCAAGAAAAACCTTTGGAAAAGAACCGTGGTCAAAAGAAAAACCAAGGAAAAATTACTACACTACCTAAAAAAGAAAAAAGAAAATAAAATAAAGAAACTATATGGACTACTTCCCTCAAGAGTACTGTCCAAGTGGTCCATCCTCAGGAAGAGTCCTCTACATTTTTTTAATTCTTTTTTTTTTGTTTTTTTTTAAATCCAACTTTGACCCTCAAGAGACTAGTCGACAAGAGTCCATCATTGGGTCAAGTCAGTTACTTCTAATGTAAGTACAGTCCATTATACACAACAACACCAATCAAATACTACAATACATTACCCGAGCAAGTCTCCAACCCCACACTTAAAAATTATGGCATGTCCCCATGTCATATCAAAAATACGAGCAGAAGGGTAAGAAGACTTCCATGAGCCTCAATCAGAGTCGGAGATGGTGTTGGGGTCCAGATGGCAAGCTCTCCCTAAAGCACGGAACCAGGACATAAACCGGCTCTCAGACCTGGCCTGCCGCTGAGACATGGCATCCATACGCGTGTGTAGGCCCTCCACCGAGGTGCGAAGATCCGCGACCTCTTCCTCCATAGTACGCAACATAGGCTGGGTGGACTGTGATCTGGATAAGCATGCCCTAGCATGGGGGCGCCGAGAGGGTCCGGCACTGTCATAGGATTTCCTGGATGGTGCCATGGGAACCAGGTCATCATCTATCTGAATGGTGGTGCGTGCACTCCTGCCCACTCTGATGCCCGAAACTTTGAAACCTGCTTTAGGGGACAACTCTCCATCAGTAGGATGGGTGGGGACATTCTTCAGCAGGCACAATGTAGTCACCAGGGAGGGGAAATAGAATCCCTTTGACCTCAGCGGGGACCGTATGATCATTTCATCACCAATAAGTCTTGCCGCATCAAAATCTTTCTTTGTGACGAAGCACCACGTCAAGAGGGCTCTTTGGAAGTTCACGTCAGTCGTGTTGCCTGAGGGCAAGAACCGGCTGCAAATGACAGTGAGCCAACACTTAGCTAAATGGGTGAATGAATTGGAGTTCAGGGTGATATGGTCATGAATCCAGATTGGTTGCCCCCCCTGTGCAGAGTGCATCAGTCATAATATCCCAAGTGACTCCTGGTGCATCCTGGTAATAGTCGACGTCACCAGTAAATCGGGGCAGCCGCAACACCTGTTGAATAGTATCAACTGAGGCATCTACCAATTTTCCCCGCACAGTCACCTCCCACAACGTATGTGATGGGCAGTTCACGTAGAACTCTCTGACAAGCATCCTGTTCACCGTTTCAGGTTCATCAAATAAGAACTCCATTTCCCTCTGCCAGATTTCCTCATACATCTCCTCTTTTTCTGCACGGAGGGCCGCCCTGTCAATTGGAATCTCAGGGATGAAGCTCTTTGAGGCCTTGGCATGAAAGTCGTCCTCTACCAATTCTGATTCAAACCTTGACGCATCATATGTAGGCTGTTGGGACGTGCCTTCCGATTTCTTTTGCTTCTTACGAGCCATATGACCGACAAAGAATACAAGAGAACCATCAAAGATATCCTACATGGGCCAGCCGGATGGTTACTCAGACTTCACCACCCGATGGAATCAAATAATAACCCTCATTTATTCCATTCATTTACTATGCCAAACCCCCAACTAATAAGGTGTTCCAGGTTACAACCTCCACAATGGACCCACAACTTTCTTACAAATCCTGGCATACAACACCCCACACTTACTCCATAAAGTGATTAACGTTAAATATAACACCACCATTCACCAAATACAACACCACCACAACCTAGGATAGGCACAAAATGCCTCAAAATAGCACCACAAGCCCCATATTTTCGGCCAAAAAGGGACCTCCACCAAACTACACCGCAAAAATTATTTCTAGGCCTCCAAATCATCTAAACAACCCCCACAATCAAAGTATAAGAAAGACCAACCATTTTAGCACCAAACAAATCCACAAGAAGCAAATACAACAATAAAAATAGAGAAGAAGCAAAAATTGAAAGAAAATCTACACTATTCCTACCTAGGGTTTAACTAAACTAGTTTAGACTAGATAACACTAATTAGAAGAGGAAATAGAATCAAAAAGAAGAGAATACTTACTTGATGAAGGTTGGAAGGGGTGGGTGGTGGTGAGGGGAGGTGTGGAGAAGATAACAATGGTTGTTTTTTTTGGGAGTGAGGGAGGGATTTGAGAGAGAAATAGAAGAGAGGATTTGGGTTTTATTTTGGGTGAAGGGTCGTTTTGTTTCTGAATAGGGAGGGGGAATAATTGTTTTGGGGTGGGTGAAGGATTAGGTGTGTCACACCTCCTTTTTCACCTACACCCTGCAAGGGCGTAAAAGTGTTTTTCTACTTAAAGGACAATCGGAACGGGATTTAATTATTAATTATTCAGAGTCGCCACTTGAGAGATTAATGGTGTCCCAAGTCACCGGTTGAATCCCGAACCGAGGAAATTTATGACTCTGTTAACAGTCCGCATACCAGAAATCCGAGTAAGGAATTCTGTTAACCCGGGAGAAGGTGTTAGGCACTCCCAGGTTCCGTGGTTCTAGCACGGTTGCTTAACCGTTGTATTTGATCTTATCTAATTTTAATACATGCTAACTTATGCGCCTTTTATTCGTAAACCGCTTTCTATCATTATTTATTTTAAAAGAATTGCAACGTCGTGAAAACGCGTTTCGAACCACGTCACAATCAATGTACCCGTGGGTGTCAACACGTTTCGACTTCGTCGAGATTTGGATTTGGGTCGCATCAATGCGCACCCGAGTTTAAGAAGGTGCTTTAATTAAATCGCGCCTAAAGATTCTAACGTAATATTATTTTGGGGAAGACCGTGGAGTTCGCTAAATGGCCATCTCAAATTCTAATCGTTTTTAATAACCAATTGTTGACAGCCCGCATGCATGATTTTTGTTGGGCGAAGTTCATTTCTAACATTTAAAAAAAAATTGAGAATAACTACAATTTCTAGCGATCAAATACCCCTAAAAGAAGAAAGGGAACTTAATTAGATATAAACTGAATAAAATTTAGTAGTCCAACCTCCACAGTGGGCTGGACCACTGATGGGCCTCAGAAACGGCCCAAAATCTGGTTAGGCAAACGAAAGGGAAGCCCAGGCGACAGACCTCAACACCTGGGATCGAATCCCTTAAGAAGCCCAAACTCATGAAGGCTGCTCACGTGACATCCTGAGATGGCTCATCGTTGAGCCCATCGAGGCTTTGATTTGCTTACCCAGACAACCCTCTGAAAATATCTCTAAGCTATTGCAAGTATTCAATAATTAGCCAAAGGGAAATAGTACACATCTACTTAACTTAGAAGAAAATTAATCAATTAAATTCCAACTTCATATACAGGCTAATTCATCTAATGACATTCTGGTGAGTTTCTTAGACATCATTAAGGTGAATACCAAGCTATAAACACAATCTCAATAACATAGAGCAGGCGAGCTATTTCTGAATCAATTCATGCCAACATTACTATCAATCTATCATGCAATCAACTAACACTGGTGTTCACTTCATAGTACTCACATGACTCTAAAATATAACAGTTCATATAGTCCATTTAGCACTAAAGCAAACAAAACTTTAAACAATATCCATGAATTTGAACACTGAATACGTAGATCTGGAAATTAGCTAAATCAGAACTCAATTCTGCCTGTAATATTCTTCACATAATTCAGTTCTGCCTATCTGAGCTCACATTCATCAGGGGTACAATTGTGTACCTGGATAAAGGAAAATATGAGAAGGAAAGGAGTCAGCTACTTTGAACAACAACAACAACAAACTCAGTAATATACACCACAGAACATGCCAGGAACTGCTTTTGAAAACCAGAAATACAAGCAGACTCCACAGATCAATTCAACACCAACTTCAAATGCACTCCTAGCCCTCACAGCTGAACCTAAACACCTCTGCAATACTGCTAAACCCAAAACCCAACTAAACCCAAAACTAATAATGAAACTGTAAGATTGTTTTTGATTTCTTCATTTTTGATGTTTTTATTTTTTGAATACTGGAATGGAAATACTAGCTGGAATTGAAAGCAGGGAAGAGAGCCTTTTGTGGGGATTTTCGAGCGTAGAGCTGAAGGAAGAAGAAGAACCCCCTTTCCCAAGGCATTTCATGCCCTTATATAGGCAACAAGAGAGAGTAGATTAGATTTTAGGCCGTCTTTTTTAGTCCCTCCCTTATTTCAATTTAGTCCCTCTATTCTTGACTTGCTAAACAAGTAAAACCCCTATTGTGCTGAAATGTGCACTAAAATCCTATTCTAGAAGGCCCTAGGGTATTATTCTACCCATACAATACCTATACTGTCCTTTCATATATTTTGAAATTATTATTCCTATCAGAACTACCCTTTTCCATACCCAGACTACCCCTGAAGGCTTCTTTAAGTTACTGATCCTACCCTCATCCTTAACAGCTATAACCAATCCCCTAAGTTAATCTAAAATTAACTGAAATTGATTAATTAGCACTCAGAAATCAACTAATCAAACTAACCAATCCCAATGGCTCAAATACACCAACTCAATCAAACTAAGACAAACCAGAAACCAGGATTGATCGAAGCAAAACTTAAGCTACTGATCAATGTTAAACGAAATTAAACTAATTCTTAACCAATAAACTCACAATCGACCATCCAAATATCAAACTCAGAACTAACAGCAATTGACAGAACTATACTAATACAAATAAATCATAAAATTAACATAACACTTAATGAAACCAAACTTGTAACTAAAACTTCAACCATTCGAGTAAAAAGAAACAGGAAAAATTCACAGAAGCATGAGGAACTCCGGCCAATCACTGATGTCCAAATCCTTTCATATTTTTGACACGCAACATCCCTAACCATGTGTTCTTACAAGAGAACACATGGGTAAGGATACTACGGTTCGAAATCACAAAGATTTTGGTTTAGGGTTTTGGCCAGAGATTCTTAGATCTGAAATTCGAGCCGTTTCACAAAGATTTGAAGGAAGATAATCATGGATTAGTGTTGAGGGACGACCGGGGATTGTGTGGTGTGACTTTGGGCTGGTTTGGGTAAAACTACGATCTGACCGAAAACTTCAATCGAAGATTCGACGAGCTCCGGCCCTATTCGAGAGGAACCAGTGGGTGGAATGGAAAGAGGGGAATGAGGAGGACGAGTGGTGTAATTTTGGGCTTGAACGGTGCAGGTGACGCTCACTGCCGGCGAGGGGTTTGATGGCGGCATGGATTAGGGTTCGTGAGGATAGGTGGGGTGAGGAAGATGAGGCAAATGGGGTAGGGGGAGGTTTTCGGACATTTATATACCAAACATCCTAGTTAGATCCGGACCGTTGGATTGTTGAGATCCAACGGTCGTGATTGAAAGCTGGGGAAACGACGTCGTTTGGACTTACTGGGGATCGGACCGGGTTGGGGATTTGGGCCGGACTGGTTTGCAACGAGTTTAGGGCGTTTGGGCCTGAAAATTTCCAACAAATTGGCCCAAATTTCGAGTCTTTATTAAGACCAAATTTCGTACTCTTACTTTCTTTTTATTTTCTTTTCTTACTTTTATAATTTTTATAATTTTTCTAATATTTATAAATATGTAAAACTAACATGAAATCCTAGTTATTTCAAAACAAACACTAATTAATTTCTAAACTTGTTTGAAATCTATTTCATGACAAATTCACAATAAAAATCATTAAAATGCAAAAGTGAACTAATTTTTTGTGATTTTTCATGCTTTGTTCTAAACCAATTGATACTAAATATACAAATTAAAACCTAAATGCAAATGCATATTCTTTGTATTTTATAAGAATTAACATGCGCAAATAGAATGCAACAATTATCATAAAATGACAGCAAAATGCACAAAAATTGTAAAATAAAGAAAAATTATTTTATTTGGGATTTTGGGAATAATCATATTTAGGGCAAAAATCACGTGCTCACAGCTGCCCCTCTTTGCTTGAAAACATGAAATGTTTTCGGGCAAAGATAAGTGAGCAAATACGAGCGATTTTTGCCCGTTTGAAAATTCCGTGTGAAGCATTTTGAAAAGTTTGACGCGTCCTGCTTCAGAGGTTGCCTACATATCCTGGGCTAAACAGGAATCAAGTCAGTGTAGTTCGGGAATGTCTGGTAGCTGGGACTACCAGGAACTGTGATGCACTGCGCTTGCTGTTGTTACTGCTGCTGTTACTGCTTGCTGACCTCCCTTATTACACCACGTCATAGATAAAAGAAGCTAAAGTGACTATGCTCTATGAATTACAAAATCCTATCTAAATTCTTCAAACTTGCTCTTGTGCTTCCTTGCTGCCTTGTTGTCTTGTGTCTCCTTGTTGCCTCATTGTCTTGTTCTTTCTTGATAAAATTCCCTGTTGCTATTCCCCTGGTGACTTGAGATGTTATTCCTTCTCTCCAAACTACTGAACTTGAATAAACTCGAACTCGAAGGTATTCCTCTATTATCTGGGCGGATTCCCAACTTCTGAAACTTGAACTGTATGCATTCCTCTGTTATCCAGGCGGGCTCCTGACTTCACAACACTGATTGCTAAAATTAAATTGTATGTCTCTATTCTCCAGGCGGACTCCTGATTGCTAAAATTAAATTGTATGTCTCTATTCTCCAGGCGGACTCCTGATTGCTAAAATTAAATTGTATGTCTCTATTCTCCAGGCGGACTCCTGATTGCTAAAATTAAATTGTATGTCTCTATTCTCCAGGCGGACTCCTGATTGCTAAAATTAAATTGTATGTCTCTATTCTCCAGGCGGACTCCTGATTGCTAAAATTAAATTGTATGTCTCTATTCTCCAGGCGGACTCCTGATTGCTAAAATTAAATTGTATGTCTCTATTCTCCAGGCGGACTCCTGATTGCTAAAATTAAATTGTATGTCTCTATTCTCCAGGCGGACTCCTGATTGCTAAAATTAAATTGTATGTCTCTATTCTCCAGGCGGACTCCTGATTGCTAAAATTAAATTGTATGTCTCTATTCTCCAGGCGGACTCCTGATTGCTAAAATTAAATTGTATGTCTCTATTCTCCAGGCGGACTCCTGATTGCTAAAATTAAATTGTATGTCTCTATTCTCCAGGCGGGCTCCTGATTTCTGAATTTGAACTTGAAAGTATTCCTCTGTTAACCAGGCGGGCTCCTGACTGCTCCAAACAATTATAAACCTAAGGTGTTACTTCTCACTGTACCAAGGTAACTTACTCGGGTATATGAATTACGTCCTATTATCCAGGAAGGTCCTGACAACTTGCACTTATTCTAATCATGCAAACTTTGCAACCAAATTACATTCCCCTTATGCTATTCAGGATTATCTTGTATTTAATCAAACCGCACTTTGCGATCAAACCTGATTACTGCTTGTTTTTCCTTCTTGGAGAATTCCTTCTCAACGGCTAACTTTCTGCTCCTGTTACAATCAAAGAAAATTTCGTCAGTTTAAAACGATGGTTAGTTGATGGCCTTCTTGTTGAAAAATCCTTCCACTGCCTTGCTTTGTGTTGACTGCCTTCCACGTACTGACCCTGAACCGCTTGACTTTCTGACCAACTTTTAAATTTCCCAACATCTGGTGACCTAAATGTTTTACACCCACGTTGTTTATTTCATTTTTCTGACCTTTTGTTTAAACTTTTGCCTTTCCCACGACATTCCCCAATCATTTCACCGATGAAACTTCCGTTAATTCCCTGTATTCCCCTTGACATCAAGTTGTTTTTGACATGCTCTGACCACGTTGTGCTTTACAATTCTAGAAGCCGGTAGTGAGCTTTGAAGTCCTTTATGCTTGCATTAACAAAGACTAGTACTGAAACATCTCAACTAGATAAAAACCCTCAAAAGAAAATGAAATGCGGTGATTTTTGAGTCAAGGATAAGAAGAATCCAAAACCAGATGGCTGTTTTAAAAAGAGAAGGAAAAGAACTTATTTGAGCGAGACAGCTGGTACCAATGGTTATGACATGCATTTTGGATTGATCATCCCAATCTGTCCAAATAACCATCTTTCAATTGCCGTACTTATGTTGCCCAAAACTTCCATCAATTGTTTGAATTACCCAGACCTTAATCTTTCTTTCCTGCGGTACCTCAAAACATTTTTCCAACCACAGACCTTTTGCCATTTAAACATTTTCCAACTCACTTTCGCCTCAAGGTGCCCGCGAGGGTTTTCACCCATAAGACTCTCTCATTTTTATCTTTTGTTCTTTTTGCTTTGAACCAGAGTGTTGCCACTGCCACGAATTACCGTTACCTGCTTGATTTGGCATTTCCCAAAATTGATCAGAATGTCTTTCTTTGGACCATAATGTAGGCTTTTGGATTGGGTTAGAAATAAAGGTATTAAAGGCTCAAAACAATTCGAATGGGTTCAAATTACAACTTTCGAAATTCAATTTCCACAACAATCACAACTTCTGCCCCATTTTCTTGCTTGGGGATTTTTGATTTCTAGTTTGGTATGACTGAACCTCGGAGTAAGGCTGCCTACGTAACCTTTCGGGATCAAGTCAAACGTAGTTCACTGTATTATAATTAACTTTTGTTGTTGTGCTTTTCTTTCTTTCCTTTTCTTTCTCTTTCTTTTTCTTTTCCTTTTCTTTCTTTTCCTTTTCCTTTGTTTTTCTCTTCTTTCTTTTCTTTTGCTTTTCTTTCTTTTCCTTTTCTTCTTCTTCCTTTTTCTTTTCCTTTTCTTTCTTTTCTTTTCCTTTATTTTTCTCTTATTTCTTTTCCTTTTGTTTTTCTCTTCTTTCTTTTATGTTCGGCACTTGTGTTCCTTGATAGTGCCGTTGATTCCGAAAGAGGGGTATCAAAAATAAGTAAGGATCAAAGGGGATAACAAGGGATAAGAGTGTTTGGATAGCAGGACAAAACGCCTTCATCATTTCAATCTTTAAGATATGCCAAATACAAACAGATACATTTAGAAAATAAAGAAATCATACATAATATCTCTTGACCGCATCGGAATTGATGGCCATTTTTATACATTTTCCTTCCACATCTGTCAAATACAATACTCCGTTAGACAACACTCTGGTTATTACAAATGGTCCCTGCCAGTTTTGGGCAAACTTTCCTTTTGCTTTAGCCCAATGAGGTAAAATCTGCCTCAGTACTAATTGTCCGACTTAGAATTTCCTTGGACGTACTTTCTTGTTGTATGCTCTTGCCATTCTTCGTTGGTACAGTTGGTCATGACACACTGACGCCAATCTCTTCTCGTCGATCAAACTCAATTGCTCAAGATAGCTTTTCACCCATTCATCATCATCGATCTCAGCCTCTGCAATGATTCGCAGAGATGGGATTTCCACTTCTGCGGGTATTACTGCCTCGGTACCATATACCAATGAGTAAGGAGTTGCCCCCACCGAGGTACGAACGGTGGTGCGATATCCTAACAATGCAAAAGGTAATTTCTCATGCCACTGTCTAGATCCTTCAACCATCTTCCGGAGTATTTTCTTTATATTCTTATTGGCTGCTTCAACCGCACCATTTGCCTTGGGACGGTATGGAGTAGAATGCCTATGGGTAATCTTAAACTGCTCACATGTCTCCTTCATCAAATGACTATTAAGATTAGCCCCATTATCCGTGATGATTACCTTTGGAATCCCAAACCGACAGATGATATTTGACTGCACGAAGTCGACTACAGCTTTCTTAGTCACAGACTTGAACGTCTTAGCTTCCACCCATTTGGTAAAATAATCTATAGCTACCAAAATAAACCTGTGCCCATTTGATGTTGTTGGATCAATTGGCCCAATAACATCCATGCCCCACGCAACAAAAGGCCATGGTGCGGACATCGTATGTAATTCTGATGGTGGAGAATGAATCAAATCTCCATGCACTTGGCATTGATGACACTTACGCACAAAACTGATACAATCCCGCTCCATCGTGAGCCAATAATAACTTGCTCGGAGAATCTTTTTTGCTAGAACGTACCCACTCATATAAGGTCCACAAACTCCGGAATGTACCTCAGTCATGATAGTTGTGGCCTGTCTTGCATCTGTACATCTCAACAACCCGAGATCTGGAGTTCTTTTGTACATCACTCCTCCACTAAAGAAAAACCCGCTTGCCAATCGCCGAATCGTTCTTTTCTGATCACCGGTGGCCTGTATCGGATATACTCCCGCTCTAATGTACTCTTTGATATCATGGAACCACGGCTCATCATCAATTTCCTCTTCTATCACATTACAGTAAGCATGCTGATCACGGACCTGAATCTACAATGGATCAACATAAGCCTTATCTGGATGGTGCAACATTGACGCCAAAGTAGCCAAAGCGTCGGCAACCTCATTATGCATCCTTGGAATGTGCCTGAATTCTATGGCCTGAAAACGTTGACAAAACTCATGCAGACACTGCCGATACGGTATAAGCTTCAGATCCCGTGTTTCCCATTCTCCTTGAATCTGGTGTACCAGTAGGTCCGAATCACCCATGACCAAGACTTCCCGTACACCGATATCCACAGCTAATCTCAATCCCAGTATACACGCCTCATATTCTGCCATATTGTTTGTACAGTAGAAACGAAGTCGAGCTGTAACAGGGTAATGCTGACTTGTTTCAGAAATAAGTACCGCTCTTATTCCCACGCCTTTCATATTTGCAGCCCCATCAAAGAAAAGTTTCCATCCCGTCCTCTCAGCTTGTTCCAATTCATCAATGTCCATCACCTCCTCATCAGGGAAATAAGTTTTCAAAGGCTCATAATTTTCATCGACGGGGTTCTCAGCCAAATGATCGGCTAATGCCTGTGTTTTCATTGCAGTCCGTGTCACATAGATAATGTCAAACTCTGTAAGCAAGATCTGCCACTTTGCAAGCCTCCCTGTGGGCATGGGTTTCTAAAAAATATACTTCAACGGGTCCAAGTGGGATATAAGGTAAGTAGTGTAAGATGATAAATAATGTTTCAATTTCTGTGCCACCCAAGTTAGGGCGCAACATGTCCTTTCTAGATGAGTATACTTAACCTCGTAAGATGTGAACTTCTTGCTGAGATAGTAGATAGCCTTCTCCTTTCTGCCTGTAACATCGTGCTGCCCCAGTACACAGTCGAATGAACTATCTACAACTGTCAGATATATAATCAAAGGAAAACAAACCCTGTAATAAACATCTTTGTACTCATGCAATACTTTAATTACCAGTCATAAATTAATGTCGTGCCTTGACAGGGGAAAGCTGAATCCAGTACACAGCTTCTACTTGACAGGGGGAACTATCTACAACTGTCAGATACCACCAAATCGGTGCTTAGCCCTGGCATATCATCATATGACCATGCAAAAACATCTTTGTACTCATGCAATACTTTAATTAACTCCTCCTTGAGTTGTGGCTCCAGATGAACACTTACTTTAGTTTCCCGCACATTGTCTTGGTCCCCTAGATTAACTGCTTCTGTGTCATTTAGGTTAGGTTTGGGTTTTTCTTCAAAATGACTTAACTCTTTACTAATTTCCTCATAAGCTTCATCGTTGTTACAATCTGCCTCATCATCACACTCGATTTCTTGTATTATTACTTCCGAGCTAGATTGGCTTTTAAAACTGGGCCGAAGATTCCTCATGCATGTCATATCATTGATATCAACATAAAAAGAACTGTACAAAAGAAAAGAAAAATGGAAACAAAATTAGGAACGAAGAAAATTGCATTTCATTGAATGTAAAGATAACAAGGTTTTAACTCATCCAAACGGACGGAACATAGCAACTGGATTACAAACCCTGGAATAATCCAGGTGACAAAAGGAAAACAAAACCCACTACCACGACTCCCTCCGAATTGGAAGAGGAGTAGCTTCCCAATTGTTGATGTTAGCATGTGGTCCGATGTACTGTATATCTGCTCCGCTTGACCCTTCCCCGGCCTCAACCATGTTTACTTCAGCAAATACTCTCTCGAACACCTTATCCAAATTCCCCTCTGCCCCAATCAATGAACCTGACACCTTTGCCAATGACTGTTTCTTGCTACCCGGTCTGACGAAGGACCTGGACAAACGTGGAATAGGTTTAGGAATAACCCAAGCTTTCTTTTTCAATTTACGGGCCCTTCTAACATCTGCCGCTGTTGGTTTGAACCCTAATACGAAGGTGTCCAGATTTTTGGGCAGGGAAACAGGATGAATAATGCCCTGAAGTTCAGCCCCCAGACCTTTCCCTGGCACGAACCCGTTATTCAGCATTTCTGATATTACCATAACGGTCGCAGCTGCCACCCTGGAACACGACATGCTTTTACCCTCGGGCACTCTGCTCACCGGGACCGTGTCAAAGATCTGATAAACCCATGGTCCCTTATCATCCTCAGTTTCTATAAAGGGCACAATGGCATCACTTATGGCGCATGTGGGATCTTCCCCATATAACACAATTTCTTGCTTATCCCACTCGAACTTGACCATTTGGTGCAGCGTGGAAGGCACGGCTTTGGCCGCGTGAATCCATGGTCGACCCAACAGAAGATTGTAGGATACTGCAGCATCCAACACCTGAAATTCCATAGTGAACTCGACTGGGCCAATAGTCAATTCGAGTACAATATCCCCTACTGTGTTTGTTCCCCCTCCGTCGAACCCTCGAACACAAATGCTATTTTTGCGGATTCTATCCTCATCGATCTTCAACTTGTTCAATGTGGACAACGTGCAAATATTATCACTCGACCCGTTATCGATCAGTGCCCGAGTAACCATTGCACCTTCACATTTGACCTTCAAATAGAGAGCTTTGTTGTGTTCTATGCCTTCCACAGGCAATTCATCATCAGAAAATGCTACCCTGTTCACTTCAAAGATCTTGTTGGCAATTGTCTCCAGATGGTTCACTGAAATTTTGTCGGGCACATGAGCTTCATTCAATATCTTCATCAAAGCTCGGCAATGCTCGTCAGAGTGAATTAATAACGACAACAACGAGATTTGGGCCGGTGTTTTTCTCAGTTGTTCAACAATGGAATAATCTTGCACTTTCATCTTTTTCAGAAATTCTTTTGCCTCTTCTTCCGTTACAGCCTTTTTAACTAGCACTGGATTGTCTTTAGCGCCCTTAGCCTTTATCAACTCTTCGGGAGCAAAACAACGTCCCGACTGAGTTAGTCCTTGTGCTTCAAAACTCTCTTCCTCAATTTCCTTTCCTTTTTATGTCACCACTACCTTGTCGTATCTTCACGGTACAGCTTTGCTATCAACCATGGGTAACTGGACTACCGGTTTTATGACAACCGGTTCTACGTAGGCCCCTTTCACAACCACCACGAGTGCAGATGATGACCTTGGTACCACTAACTTGACTGGCTCCGGCTTTTTTGTAGCCACAAATGGTCATTTTCCCATTACCAACACTGGCTTGTCTTTTATTGCTTTTAACTGAACCACTAGCCTTGCACTCACTGTCTTTTCTTTGGCTTCCGTAGAACGAATCACCATTACCACCTGCGAAGGTTTTTTAGGCTCTGCCCCCTTATGTATCAGTTCGATCATATTGGCCTCATAATGTGCTGGCAACGGATTTTGGTTGATGTTTGGGGCCTCTGGAGCCTGTACTTCAATACGGCGATTATCAATGAGCTCTTGTATCGCTTTTTCAACTTCCAACATTTTTCAGTATCATGTCCCGGCATCCCTGAGCAATACTCGCAGCTAACAGAATGGTCCAGGTTTCTGGGAAGGGGGTTTGGTGCTTTGGATTCAATCGGGGTCAACATTCCCAACTGTTTCAATCTATGAAAGAGAGCAGTGTAAGATTCTCCCAGCGGAGTAAATGTTTTTTTGTTTGGGGCCTTCTCACTTCTTAAAGCTTGGTTTGGGCGGAAGTTAGTTCCTGATCTGTTTGCCCTGGGAGGGGGATATGTGTTTTGTGGGGGTGGTTGTGTGTTTTAGGGATTCGGTGCACGCCATTGCGAGTGCACCGGGGGCTGAGTGTATGTCTGTGCATGGTGGATAGAAAAGTGTGGTTCCAGTGATGGATAGTAGTGTTGCGGTGGGCCATATGGGGTATATTGGTAGTTTGGGTGGTGGTGTCTGGGTTGATTGTAGTAGAGTGGAGGGTTATTGGGCCTGGACCAAGCACTAGCTTCAACCGCAATAACTTCTTCCTTCTTCTTCTTTCCAAGCACACCACCAGTACCGCTTTGGATGGCCTGGGTGGTTGCTTTCAATGCCGAGTAGCTCAAGATCTTGTTAGATTTCAATCCTTCTTCAATCATGGCTCCCATCTTTACCACCTCATTAAACGATTTTTCGACGGATGTCACCAGATGACCAAAATAGGTAGGCTCCAATGTTTGCAAGAAGTAATCCACCATCTCACTCTCCCTCATCGGAGGATCAACCCTCGCTGCTTGTTCCCTCCAGCGGAAATCAAACTCTCTAAAACTTTCGCCAGGCTTCTTTTCCAGCTTCAACAATGATAGACGGTCGGGGACTATCTTAAGGTTATATTAAAAATGGCCAATGAATGCTTGTGCCAAATCATCCCATGTATACCATCGGTCGGGGTCTTGTCTTGTGTACCATTCTAGCACTGACCCGCTCAGGATTTGACCGAAATATACTATTAACAATTCATCCTTTCCCCCAACACCTCTCATTTTGCTACAAAAGCCACGCAAATGGGCTACTGGGCCACCGTTCCCCTCATACAAGTCAAACTTCGGCATTTTAAACCCCGCAGGCAACTGAACATCAGGGAAAGGGCACAAATCTTTGTATGTGACGCTAACTTGGTTACCTAACCCATGCATGTTCCTGAAGGATTGCTCCAGGCTTTTGACTTTACGAATCACTTCCTCCTGTTTTGTATTCTTAACCGGTTTCTCAACCTCTCCAGGGATTTCAAAATGGGGAGAATAGGTATATGGCTCAGGCGTTTTGAAAGTGGGTTCAGGAGGGTAATATTGGGTGTCGTGAGCTTGGAATAGCGACTCACTGGACGATCTATGTAGTGGGGCTGGGGGAGGTGCCACAAAGACGGGAACCATGGGTGGTAGAGGGTTCTGTTTAGGGGGTGGAGCTGGGGGAGCGTATAAAGTGGTACCATAACCCTGGGCATGATAGGGGAAAGCTGAAGATGCGTGGGGAGTGGTGGGCTCCTGAGCTTGGTCCAAGGGTGGGATGCAAGATGGATTAGCGGGATATAGTGGTGCCGGATGTCCCTGAGACCATGCCTGATGCATTTCAGCCATTTGTGCTTTTAACTTCCTCATTTCTTCTTTCATAGCACCCACATCTGTTACCTCAACCTCATTTGAAGGGTCTACGATGCTGATTTCCGAATCCTGCCCTATCATTTTTACTTGATCCTTCGATCGGGTATTGTACGGGTAAGTTGCCAGAATTGCCAATCAACTAACCACCTGCATGGACTCACACATTTGGATAACCACTTTGTTAGCGATTAAGTTTTAACAGATTTAGCAACCGCACATTGGCATGAATGTACTTATACAATTAATCATTTTTATTATGCATTTGCTCGATCGCATGCGTCATCCCGGCACTTCGTTCCTCGTTTCTTTTTACCCTTCTTTCAAATTTCCTCACCTCATCCCTTTCTTGTGCTCTTCTCTTTCTTTTGTTTCTTTCTCTTTTGTGTTCCCGCTCATTTCTCTTTTATTTTCCCGTTCTTTTCTCTCTTTCTCTCTTTTCCTTGTTTTTCCTTTCTTACGATTACGGTCGAATCCTATAGGGATTGCCTACGTATCGTGACCCTGCACGAATCAGACCAAGCGTAATTCATGAAAATAAATGCGAAAATAAAGGGTGGAAATAAAAATTTCAACTTTCATTACTAAAACAAACTCTTACAAGCTCAACACTTTTTGGAAAGAAACTAACAGACGCAACTTAAAAGCAAACCACAGACTCTAAGACTGCAAACATGCTTGACCCGGAAAGATAACGGACATACGAAAGACTGACTCAAAATGGTAGAAAATTACAGACACGGACTATGCATATTCTAGTGCTTCAAACTTAGGTGTCCGCGGGGCGTCGTTCGGCCTCGCCGCAGGCCTAGGATCCAAATCCCTTTCAAGCTGCTCTAAATCATTCATGGTTCGCTTCACATAGATCATCACTGTTGAGACAAAAGTAGTATGGGTCATGTCTTCACAAACCCGGCATCTCCTGAAAATGACACGAGCAATGGCTCTAATCCTGTCTTTTGTTTGCTTCTGTTCTATGAGCAAGCGTCTTATCTGATCGCTGCATGTCTTTAAAGCTCGAGAGTCCTGCAGGTGTTGGTCTTGCAGCCGCTGCACTTCTACCTCCATTTGGGCCAACAAGTCGTAACAATGTGCACTTTCAATTTCAAAATCTCTAGCCTGCCTAACCGCTTTACCCTCAAGGGCAACCACTTTTCTCTTTAAATTGGCAACAATTTTCTCATGGTCCCTTTTCAACTGATTCAAGTACTGGCGACGCTCCTCTGTTCTTGTAGCCCATTGTGCTTTAAGTTCTGCCATGACATTCTCAGATTTTTCTAATTCATCCCGCCATTCCCTGACTTCGTTTTCCAATCTTTTTATCAATTGCTCATCGGATCGGCTCTTCGGTTGCTTATTGACGGTTATCTTCAATTGCCGGATTTGGGCCCTAAGTGCTTCATTTTCTCGAGCCAGTCTATTCTTTTCCCCTTGATCCGCGGCAACCTGTACACCGTTCTCGAATTTCAGACTCTCAACTTGTTGCTTCAGTTTACCAATCTCAACTCGATAGCCTTCTTCCTTTGCTAACCAATCCCACTGCTCTTGGGACGACTTGGCGAAATCTTCGAGATGAGGCCTTTTAGCCGGTCTCCCGCGTGCCACGTCACCTCTGAACCAATCATGATACCCTGGGGCAACTTTCCCTTTGACCCTATCTGACACACAAGTGTTCGCCATCAAATGTTGACATTCACTCCAAATTTGGCGAACTTCTTCCTCGGGATATCGACCGTCAGGACTAATTTCGACCACTTGGGTACTCAGATCTTCATCTCTCGGTACTACTTGATATCTCCCGAGTTGCCTCAGAACCCGATATGGTTCATAGGGTTGGATGCTTTTGAGTCCCATTAACAAAAAATGCGGGCGGGCTGCTGGCATATATATGACCTTTTCGACAGGCAACCATCTAAGCACCCACTGTATCTGGCTGGCATTGAGGTTCCGAAATAACGATGTCCAGGCCGTGACTCCTTCAGGTAGACTAGCCCCTTGATTCTTGTGTAAAATTCACCTATACAAGTTTTCTCGACCGAACCATAACTCAATAGCTGAGATCGAGGGCACAAATGCTCAGTCATCCACATTTGTAACTGCAAGTTACATCCTTCAAAAAATTTGCCCCCAGCTTTGCACGCAGTGAGAGCTCGGAAGATATCAGCCACGATCATAGGTGCTAAAGTGCTTTTCCCCATGGTTTGCAAGGTACTGACGACCCTTGCTACTTTCAAATCAATATTACCGTCCTTCCTTGGGAATATTATGAGGCCCAAGAAGGCTATCATAAAAGCCACCCGTCTGTGTTCCTCCCATTTTTGTCGGTTACTTCTACTGCATAGCTTAAAGTCTAGATTGTTGAACCCGCCCACGTGGCCATACCTATCATATATGAAGCGGAAACTGCAGAAACCCTTTGCAAAATCTGGATGATGAACTGTTCGGAGTATTTTCAAGGAATCCAAGAATCGATGTATGGTAATGGCCCTAGGAGCAATCAAGTATTTGAACCTCAATGGAGCTTGATCACTTCCGATATACCCCGCTATTTCTTCCAATGTTGGGGTGAGCTCACAGTCTGAGAAATGAAATACATTATGTGCCGAATCCCAATGGGCGACCAATGCCCTGATAATATCCCCCGAGGCTGAATGTTTAATAAATCCGGAAGGTCTTTCAAATATTTTTTCACTTCGTCTTGCCCTTCTTTGCCTAAATCATTCCACCATAATTGCAGCTCAAAAGGGATTTTGGTCATTATTGAAAAGGGCTCATTTATCATCGTGCTCATCCTGCACATTTATTAAAGCATTTAAGCAAAAAGAAAACTCTTATTCGACTCAAATTCCCAAAGATTTTAAGGCTATTTATGACAAGGCGGCTCTACTTGGCTTATTCACAATTCTTACTTCTCTTTTTTTCTTTTCTTTTTAATTTAAGACAAAAATACCCAGTATTACAACACGGCCTTTCAACGCCTCGAGGACGAAAACTTAAGGCTGTGTGGATTGAAACAAAAAACATGACCACAGGTGGCTATCTATGCAAGGTCAGCCTTCCGGCGCTCCGTTTGGGAACATTTGGCTATTTTTGACAAAACGGCATCACCTGGTTTATCTATGACAAAATTAAAATTTTGATACTTTCTGGTTATTTTTTGCAAAAGGGAGGGTTGGACCCGATGAGGGTTGCCTACGCATCTCACGCCCTGTGAGAATCAAACCATGCGTAGTTCGGGCAAATTAACCGAACTATTTTAAAACATGACTCTTTTCCATTTTTATTTTTGGCATTTCATAAGCGAATAAGAACTATTTTTAGAAACAAGACTCTTTCTTTTTCTTTTTTCTTTTCAACAAATAATAAACCAACCTATTTTCCAAACTAAAAATAACAGACTTTTTTTCTTCTTTTTTTTCATTTTCCACAGACAATAAAACAACCTATTTTTCCAAACTAAAAATAAAAGACTTTTTTTTCCTTTTTCAACAAACAATGAAACAACTTATGTTTTTCAAACTAAAACAAAGACTCTTTTTATCCTTTTCTTTTTCAACAACCAACTTTCCAAAATTAAAAGACTCTTTTTCTTCTTTTTCTTTTTTTTTTATACTTTTCTTTCTCTTTTTTTTTAGTAAAACAAAATAAAACATTTTTTTTTCGCAAAATTTCGGCAGAGTTTCGCCAGTAATTGGTCATTGATTCTATTTCTAAAATAATCAATTAACTCCCTAACTGATATGTTCTCTCTTTTTTTTCTCTTTTCTCCTCTCTTTTTTTTCCTTTTTTTTCAACATTCCCGAGATTCAGAAACCGGTCAACATGCAAGTTCGAAACAAATATATGTGCAGAGCAAGTAGGATGCACCAGGATGGTCCTTTCATTTCAGGTTGCTAGCCCTAGACGGACCCAACCCCTGTGTTGAGTCCCCTAAGTCAAATGCAACGTGATGCAAATAAGTGTTCCTACTAGGGATCCGGCATGAAGTCACGTTATTCTATGTTCAAAACCTGGGTCAGTGTTCTAGACTGTGTACCCGAGCGGACAACTCAAGTCGAGGAGGGGGCAACTTACCAGGAACCAAAAGGCCATCCGGCTTCGTAACTTGTCCGGCCTCTTTCTTATTTCAAGGTATGACACTAACAGAATAGGGAGTCTCAACCAGTAAGCACATCCCCGGAGGTGAAGAGAGAAGGGTGTCGGCACAATTTATATACAGTTCAGATAATATCAAAGCGGTAACATTTAGCACATTCAGCACAAAACACGTAGGAAAATCAGATACAATTAAATACAACAATTTATCTAAGCTCGAATTCTGAACCCTGAACCAGAGATTCTGGGTCCGGTCCCCAGCAGAGTCGTCAGAGCTGTCACACCTCCTTTTTCACCTACACCCTGCAAGGGCGTAAAAGAGTTTTTCCACTTAAAGGACAATCGGAACGAGATTTAATTATTAATTATTCAGAGTCGCCACTTGAGAGATTAATGGTGTCCCAAGTCACCGGATGAATCTCGAACCGAGGAAATTTATGACTCTGTTAACAGTCCGCGTACCAGAAATCCGAGTAAGGAATTCTGTTAACCCGGGAGAAGGTGTTAGCCACTCCCAGGTTTCGTGGTTCTAGTACGATCGCTTAACCGTTGTATTTGATCTTATCTGATTTTAATACATGCTAACTTATGCGCCTTTTATTCGTAAACCGCTTTCTATCATTATTTATTTTAAAAGAATTGCAACGTCGTGAAAACGCGTTTCGAACCACGTCGCAGTCAATGCACCCGTGGTTGTCAACACGTTTCGACTTCGTCGAGATTTGGATTTGGGTCGCATCAATGCGCACCCGAGTTTAAGAAGGTGCTTTAATTAAAATCGCGCCTAAAGATTCTAACGTAATATTATTTTGGGGAAGACCGTGGAGTTCGCTAAATGGCCATCTCAAATTCTAATCGTTTTTAATAACCAATTGTTGACAGCCCGCATACATGATTTTTGTTGGGCGAAGTTCATTTCTAACATTTAAAAAATAATTTGAGAATAACTACAATTTCTAGCGATCAAATACCCCTAAAAGAAGAAAGGGAACTTAATTAGATGTAAACTGAATAAAATTTAGTAGTCCAACCTCCACAGTGGGCTGGACCACTGATGGGCCTCAGAAATGGCCCAAAATCTGGTCAGGTAAACAAAAGGGAAGCCCAGGCGACAGACCTCAGCACCTGGGATCGAATCCCTTAAGAAGCCCAAACTTATGAAGGCTGCTCGCGTGACAGCCTGAGATGGCTCATCGTTGAGCCCAGCGAGGCTTTGATTTGCTTACCCAGACAACCCTTTGAAATTATCTCTAAGCTATTGCAAGTATTCAATAATCAGCCAAGGGGAAATAGTACACATCTACTTAACTTAGAAGGAAATTAATCAATTGAATTCCAACTTCATATACAGGCTAATTCATCTAATGACATTCTGGTGAGTTTCTTAGACATCATTAAGGTGAATACCAAGCTATAAACACAATCTCAATAACATAGAGCAGGCGAGCTATTTCTGAATCAATTCATGCCAACATTACTATCAATCTATCATGAAATCAACTAACACTGGTGTTCACTTCATAGTAATCACATGACTCTAAAATATAACAGTTCATATAGTCCATTTAGCACTAGAGCACACAAAACTTTAAACAATATCCATGAATTTGAACAATGAATACGTAGATCTGGAAATTAGCTAAATCAGAACTCAATTCTACCTGTAATATTCTTCACATAATTCAGTTCTGCCTATCTGAGCTCACATTCATCAGGGGTTCAATTGTGTACCTGGATAAAGGAAAATATGAGAAGGAAAGGAGTCAGCTACTTTGAACAACAACAACAAACTCAGCAATATACACCACAGAACATGCCAGGAACTGCTTTTTAAAACCAGAAATACAAGCAGACTCCACAGATCAATTCAACACCCACTTCAAATGCACTCCTAGCCCTCACAGCTGAACCTAAACACCTCTGCAATACTGCTAAACCCAAAACCCAACTGAAACCCAAAACTAATAATGAAACTGTAAGATTGTTTTTGATTTCTTCATTTTTGATGTTTTTATTTTTTGAATACTGGAATGGAAATACTAGCTGGAATTGAAAGCAAGGAAGAGAGCCTTTTGTGGGGATTTTCGAACTTAGAGCTGAAGGAAGAAGAAGAACCCCTTTCCCAAGGCATTTCATGCCCTTATATAGGCAACAAGAGAGAGTAGATCAGATTTTAGGCCTTCTTTTTTAGTCCCTCCCTTATTTCAATTTAGTCCCTCTATTCTTGACTTGCTAAACAAGTAAAACCCCTATTGTGCTGAAATGTGCACTAAAATCCTATTCTAGAAGGCCCTAGGTTATTCTTCTACCCATACAATACCTATACTGCCCTTTCATATATTTTGAAATTACTATTCCTATCAGAACTACCCTTTTCCATACCCAGACTACCCCTGAAAGCTTCTCTAAGTTACTGATCCTACCCTTATCCTTAACAGCTATAACCAATCCCCTAAGTTAATCTAAAACTAACTGAAATTGATTAATTAGCACTCAGAAATCAACTAATCAAACTAACCAATCCCAATGGCTCAAATACACCAACTCAATCAAACTAAGACAAACCAGAAACCAGGATTGATCGAAGCAAAACTTAAGCTACTGATCAATGTTAAACGAAATTAAACTAATTCTTAACCAATAAACTCACAATCGACCATCCAAATATCAAACTCAGAACTAACAGCAATTGACAGAACTATACTAATACAAATAAATCATAAAATTAACAGAACACTTAATGAAACCAAAATTATAACTAAAACTTCAACCATGCGAGTAAAAAGAAACACGAAAAACTCACAGAAGCACGAGGAACTCCGGCCAGTCACTGACGTCCGAATCCTTTCAGATTTTTGACACGCAACATCCCTAACCATGTGTTCTTACAAGAGAACACATGGTTAAGGATACTACGGTTTGAAATCACAAAGATTTTGGTTTAGGGTTTTGGCCAGAAATTCTTAGATCTGAAATTCGAGCCGTTTCACAAAGATTTGAAGGAAGATAATCATGGATTAGTGTTGAGGGACGACCGGGGATTGTGTGGTGTGACTTTGGGCTGGTTTGGGTAAACCTACGATCTGACCGGAAACTTCAATCGAAGATTCGACGAGCTCCGGCCCTATTCGAGAGGAACCAGTAGGTGGAATGGAAAGAGGGGAGTGAGGAGGACGAGTGGTGTAATTTTGGACTTGAACGGTGCAGGTGACGCTCACCGCCGGTGAGGGGTTTGATGGCGGCGTGGATTAGGGTTCGTGAGGATAGGTGGGGTGAGGAAGATGAGATAAATGGGGTAGGTGGGAGGTTTTCAGACATTTATATACCAAACATCCTAGTTAGATCCGGACCGTTGGATTGTTGCGATCCAACGGTCGTGATTGAAAGCTGGGGAAACGACGTCGTTTGGACTTACTGGGGACCGGACCGGGTTGGGGATTTGGGCTGGACTGGTTTGCAACGGGTTTAGGGCGTTTGGGCCTGAAAATTTCCAACAAATTGGCCCAAATTTCGGGTCTTTATTAAGACCAAATTTCCTACTCTTATTTTCTTTTTATTTTCTTTTCTTACTTTTACAATTTTTATAATTTTTCTAATTTTTATAAAGATGTAAAACTAACATGAAATCCTAGTTATTTCAAAACAAAGACTAATTAATTTCTAAACTTGTTTGAAATCTATTTCATGACAAATTCACAATAAAAATTATTAAAATGCAAAAGCGAACTAATTTTTTGTGATTTTTCATGCTTTGTTCTAAACCAATAGATACTAAATATACAAATTAAAACCTAAATGCAAATGCATATTCTTTGTATTTTATAAGAATTAACATGCGCAAATAGAATGCAACAATTATCATAAAATGACAGCAAAATGCACAAAAATTGTAAAATAAAGAAAAATTATTTTATTTGGGATTTTGGGAATAATCATATTTAGGGGAAAAATCACGTGCTCACAAGGTGAATTAGAAAAAGGGGGTGAATTAAAAAAAATAAAAAATTCTGCATACCTGGGCTCGACGGGGTCTGCCGCGGTTCTGTCGCGGTCGCGGTTGAACCACGGTAGACGAAGTTCAGAGAGGAGTTCCCACCGCGGTTTGACCGCGGTCGCGGTAGAAACGCGGTGAACGAAGTTCAGAGGGGGTCTCTGACCGCGGTCACGGTGGAACCGCGGTCTGGGCAGTTGTCTGATTTTATTTATTTATTTATTTTTATTTTTTATTTTTTATTTATATAATGTGTTACACTTACAACAAATTTGTGGGTTGTCTCCCACGCAGTGTCTGATTTAACGTCGCGACACGACGCAGGATGAGCGCATTTAAGGCTCGCTCGACCTCTGTGGGTCAGTCAAGTGCAGCTCAGACACTTCCTTTTTCTCGCTCATGCCCACATATGGCTTCAATCTCTGACCATTGACTCTGAATGTACGAGAATCATTCTCTTTGGAAATCTCAACAGCTCCTGAAGGGAAAATTTCAACTACTCGAAAAAGTCCAGACCATCGTGACTTAAGTTTACCTGGGAACAGACGTAGTCTTGAGTTGTATAGCAATACCATGTCCCCGGGTTTGAAATTTCTCTCAACAATGTTCTAGTCGTGCAGCCTCTTCATTCTCTCCTTGTACAATTTTGTGCTCTCAAAAGCAAGATATCTGAACTCCTCGAGCTCATGCAATTCAGTGACTCTTGATGTGCCCGCAGCTTCCATGTCTAAGTTCAGCTGTTTCAATGCCCACCACGCTTTATGTTCAAGTTCCACTAGCAGGTGGAAGGCCTTCCCAAACACCAACTTGTATGGTGACATACCAATTAGAGTTTTGAAGGCAGTTCTGTAAGCCCAAAGTGCATTATCTAGCTTCCTCACCCAATCAGTTCTTGTGGTGTTCACAGTTTTGGTTAACACACTCTTGATTTCTCTGTTGGACACTTCAACCTGTCCACTAGTTTGCGGGTGGTAAGGAGTAGCCACCTTGTGGCGCACATCGTACTTAGCAAGCAACTTTTAAAAGGCCCTGTTGCAGAAATGAGTGCCTCCATCACTAATAATTGCTCATAGTGTCCCAAAGTGGGTGAATATGTTCTATTTTAGAAATCCCACCACCACTTTTGCATCATTGGTGGGTAACGCCGCAGCTTCCACCCATTTGGACACATAGTTTACAGCAACAATAATGTACTTATTGCCATAGGAGCTGACGAAGGGACCCATGAAGTCAATCCTTCAGACGTCAAACACTTCCACCTCTTGAATTGGGTTCATGGGCATCTCGTGGCGTCGGTAAATGTTCCTGGTCCACTGACATTCATTGCATCCCTTCACCCATAGGTGCGCATCTTTAAACACTGTCAGCCAGAAGAATCCAGCCTCTAACACCTTTGCCGCTATCCTAACCCCTCCAAAGTGTCCACTATACGCCGATGCGTGACAAGCCTGCAAAACAGAAAATTGCTCTATCTCGAGGACGCATCTCCGGATCATATTATCAAGCCATATTCTAAACAGATAAGGTTTATCCCAGTAATACTGGCGGCTTTCACGAAAAAATCTTTTCCTTTGGCCAATGAAAGGTTGTGAGGAACTATACCACTGGCCAGGTAATTAGCAAAGTCTGCATACCATGGTGCTTCCTGCTGAGTGGTGGCGAGCAGCTGCTCGTCTGGAAATGTTTCCAATATTTCCTCAACCTCAACAACATTTTCATCTCCCTCAAGTCGTGATAGATGATCAACGACTTGATTCTCAGTGCCCTTACGGTCACGAATCTCAAGATCGAACTCTTGCAATAGGAACACCCAATGAATCAGGCATGGCTTAGATTCTTTCTTTTCTATTAAGTACCTGAGAGCTGCATGGTCAGTATATACAATTACCTTGGACCCTATCAGGTAGGATCGGAACTTGTCAAATGCGAACACTACAGCCAACATCTCCTTTTCAGTCATAGTGTAGTTCAACTAGGCCCCACTCAGCGTTCTACTAGCATAGTAGATTGGGTGCATCAGTTTGTCTTTCCGCTGGCCTAGCACTGCTCCCACTACATAGTCACTAGCATCACACATTAGTTCGAACGGTTGCTCCCAGTTGGGGGCAACAATGATGGGTGTTGTGACTAGTCTCTTTTTCAACTCCTCAAATGCTACCCTACAATCATCAGAAAACAAAAACGGGTGATCTTTTTCTAATAACTTACAGAGGGGGTTGGCGATTTTGGAGAAGTCTTTTATGAACCTCCGGTAAAAACTGACATGTCCAAGGAAGATTCTGATGGTTTTGACTGAAGTTGGTGGAGGCAGCTTTGCTATTACATCAACTTTCGCGTGATCCACCTCTATTCCCTTGATTGACACCCGGTGCCCCAAGACTATGACTTCTTGCACCATGAAATGGCACTCTCCCAGTTCAGAACCAAGTTAGTCTCGATGCACCATTTCAGCACACGCGTCAGATTTATCAGGCACTCATCAAATGAATTCCCCACCACTTAGAAGTCATCCATGAACACCTCCATTATGTCCTCAACCATGTCAGTGAATATGGCCATCATGTACCATTGGAATGTGACAGGTGCATTGCATAGGCCAAAGGGCATCCGTCTAAAGGCATAAATGCCATACGGGCATGTGAAGGAGGTATTCTCTCTGTCCTCCGGTGCAATGGAGATCTGATTGTACCCTGAGTACCCATCCAGAAAACAGAAGTGTGACCTCCCTGCCAATCTGTCCAACATCTGATCAATGAAGGGAAGTGGGAAGTGGTCTTTCCGGGTGGCTAGATTCAACTTTCGATAGTCCATACAAATTCTCCAGCCTGTGACGGTTCTTGTTGAGATCAATTCATTGTTGTAATTTGTCACAACCGTCATGCCACCCTTTTTAGGGACACATTGCACTGGGCTCACCCAGCTGTTGTCATATATTGGGAAAATAATTCCCGCATCCAACCACTTTATCACCTCCTTCTTCATCACTTCCTTCATGTTGGGGTTCAGCCTCCTCTGATGTTCCCTGGAAGGTTTGTGCCCCTCTTCCAGCAGAATTTTGTGCATGCAGTAGGCGGGGCTGATCCCCCTGATGTCTGTCATGGTCCACCCTATGGCAGTTTTGCACTCCTTTAGTACCTATAAAAGTTTTTGAACCTGCACATCTAACAAACTAGATAAGATAATAACAGGTAATGTGGAGTCAGGTCCCAGAAATTCATACCTAAGGTGGGTTGGCAATGGCTTTAACTCCAGCTTTGGTGGTTCTTCAATGTATGGCTTAGCTGGAAGAGTTTCTCTCTTTTCTAAGTGCAAGGGCTCAAACTCTAGATTTCTCTCCCATAACCCTCTACCTTCCAATGCCAACACCCATTCCGCCAAATCCTCAACATTCACTTCATCTAAGTTCATCAAACATACAGCAAGGGGGTCCTCAATCGTCAACACCTCATCATCAGACTCTACAATTACATCCACAACATCAATAAGAGAGCAATTGGTGAACTCGCTTGGTCGCCTCACAGACTTCTGCACATTGAACGTTATTTCCTCATCATTGAGTCTCATTTTGAGCTCCCAGTCTCACAGTCAATCAGAGCTATCCCCGTGGCCAAGAATGGTCTTTCTAAGATTATAGGAATCTCTTCATCCACTTTGCAATCCAAGATCACAAAATCTGCAGGGAATACAAATTTCCCCACCTGAATAAGCACATCATCAAGGATACCGAATGGACGCTTCATAGTCTTGTCAGCCAGCTGCAGCAACATGGAGGTGGGTCTAGCTCTCCCAATGCCCAACCTCTTATAGATAGCCAGGGGCATAAGATTAATGTTGGCCCCTAAATCACAGAGCGCCTTAGCAAAGGCGAAATTCCCAATAATGCATAGAATTGTAAAGCTACCTAGATCAGACAGCTTTTCAGCAATAGGTCTCGTCACCACTGCACTACAGGTCTGAGTAAGTGTAACCGTAGCCAAGTCTTGAAAATCTAATTTCCGGGACATCAAGTCCTTTATCATTTTTGCGTACCCATGCATCTCCTTTAAAGCTTCAATCAGTGGAATATTTACCTGGATTTGTTTGAGCATTTCAAAGAACTTTTTATACTGCTCCTCCTTTTGATGCTTGGCCAGCCTTTGTGGAAAGGGTGCAGGAGGTATCTTCTTCCCAATCACTTGGGACTTCTCTTTATCAGATTCTATTTCAACTACTGGCTCTTCAACTAGCTAAGCTACTTTCTCGGTCTCCTGCTGAATGTTCTTTTCTTCCTAAGCAAGTTGGACTGTCACTTCTGTCAGTATCGTAGACTCATCCAGCTCAATGGGCACTGGAATGAATGTCTCAGCCTATATATTTTTTCGAGCTCTCTCTTGTTCTACATCTAGATCCCTGCCATTACGGAGACTCACCGCCATCAGCTACTTTGGGCCCTGATCTTTTGGATTAATCAGGGTGTCTGCAGGTAATGTCCCCTGAGGACAATTGTTCAGAGACATTGAAATTTGGCCCAATTGCACTTCAATATTTTTGATTGTTGCGTCATGTGCATCTACTCTTTAATTTAGTTTTGCATTGGACCCAATAACCTGCTGCATCATTGCTTCAAGTCTCGTGAACCCATCTTCTTGCCTTCCACCATGCTGTTGCTGAGGTGGGGGATACCCTTGCTGCTGATTGTTGTACCCTTGTGGCCTTGGATAAGGTGCCATATTGTTAGAAGATCTCATACCTCCCATGTTTCTAGCGTTGTACTGTGGCTGAGGTGGTCTGTATGGGCTGCTGAGTTTGCTGACCCCAGTTCTGATTGCCCTATCTCTGGCCTCCATAGTTTGACACATAGTTCATGTCTTCAGGGTGCTGATGATGATGATCATGTTCTGCATTCCAAGGATTACCAACTGGCTGACTAATGAAAGATGTGCACAAGCCCCCATTGGTAGTATCTACAATGTACACTTGCTGTTTCTGCCCTGATTCCTCCACCTTTTTGGTGAGTATGCTCATCTGTGTCAAAAGGGTCGCCACATTTTCAGCCATGGAATTTGATGGGTCAAAAGGCACTGAGTGTACCACTGGAGTGATAGGCGCATTCCTCGTCGTACACCCCAAATTTTTTCAAGCAGACTCTGACCTTCTCTTCAAGTTTTGCTCAAAAATGCCCCACCAGCTGAGGCATCTACAATGTTCTTCATGCTATCTGACAGTCCCATGTAAAACCGTTGTCCTAACATCTAATCTGGAATACCATGGTGTGGACATATAACTAACATTCCTTTAAACCGGCTCCATGTCTCATGCAGTGTCTCCATTGGTTTCTGTTTAAAGCTCACGATCTCATCAATTTGGTGAGCTGTTTTGTTGGGCAGGTGAAACTTGATGTGAAATTGCTTGACTAACTCATCCCAAGTTTCTATAGAGTTTATGGGGAGTGAGTTTATCCAGACCTGAGCAGCTCATGTCACCGATAATGGAAATAATAACAGTTTGATTGCTTCTGGAGTTATGTTGGGTTACCTTTGAGTTTTGCAAATCTTTCTCCAAGTGCTGTTGAGGATCTTCGGCTGGTGTCCCAGAAAATAGTCCCTTGTTTTGCAGCAAGTGCAGCATGTTGTTCGTGATCTGGAATGATTCAGCTTGTATCGCGGGCACAACAATGGCAGTGGCCAGATTGTCAGCTGTGGGTTGTGCCCAGTCATATAGTGCAGCCTCAGGCACAGGAGGTGTCATATCTCTGATGTTTTCGTTGACGTTGTCTACGTCACCCATGTCAATTTCGAGTGTGTGTGTTTGATGAGGTTGTTGAAGTCTTTTGTTGGCACGGTTCAATATCTGGAATGTTTTCTCGGGGTCTGAGAGTCCTTCAAGTAATTATCCAGTCCTCGTAGAGTTTATAGGCATACACTTGTGCAACCACGTCAACAACCGTCAAAATTTTCAATCAAAACTTAGTGTAGAGAAAACTGAGTATACTAAGAATTTTTGTATTTCTATCAATGACAATTGATAATTCCGTTAACTCCCCGGCAACAGCGCCAAAATTCCGCGACCTCTACATATTGTAGTATAGTGGTAAGTATTCCCTCCTGTCACGCGGGTGACCCGGGTTTGATCCCCGGCAACGGCGCCAAAATTTGATCACGCCCAACTATGCCTTATAAAAAGGACCATGCGGATGTTGCAAATATAACCTGAGTATTCTGCCCAGAGTCGAATCCACAGAGAGGTAACCTATCAATCACTATCTTTAGACCCACTATACTCTTGAGAGCTAATTTCCCCAAACGTTTGAATCGCAGTTGATGGTGTCTTTAATAACTAAAATTGCAAGTAAATAAACAGTTGTATTCTAAGGATGCTAAGGTTGTAAACAATAATGAGAAAACGCTAAGGTAATGACTTCCCCTATTGATGGAATCCCTTCTGTTTATGCTTCATACAAATTGACCAACACCTCTCTATCAACCATGAACGTTCATCTTACCGTAAATCTCTCCCGAGTAATCACAGTAATATACTCAATGCACTCTCCCGAGGTATACTAGCTAGCTCTAATTAACACGGTTCACTTTAAATTGCACTCAAGACTTCGTTATCCCTAATCCCGCCTTTAAACCCGCAGTTATAGATCCCTCTTATACTTTGGGAGTGGTGTTGTTCAACAATAACTTAAATATGTACTCTCTCCCGAGTTATGCACACTAAATAGGCACAGCTAATTGAGGATCCTGTCAATTAACTACAACATACACAAAGTTGAATAAATAGAGATTGAAACTAGCAATTTGTATTCACATAAACAAGAAGTTCATCCCCCAATAGGTTCCATCAAAACCTTAGACAACGGATTTAGCTACTCATAACTATGGGTAAACAAACTAAAACAATATTCATCATAAAACTTGCAAGAAAAATAAAGAAAATATGAAAGATGTTTTGGGTGATCTCTCACAATTGTTCTTCTTGCCAAAATACTCTCTAAAACAATACATGCCTCTCTTGGGCGAAGTCTAGTGTTTAAAATAGGATTTTGGGCTAAAAATCCCGTGTTTTGCACTTTAGTCCCTGAAATTCTCCGCCTCCGCCGCGGTTCTGCCGCGGTCACGGTCAAACCGCGGCCAAACTTGCTCTCTGATTCTCACTTTGTTTGTAGCCCTCTTCTACCGCGGTTCTGCCGCGGTCGCGGTAGAACCGCGACAGTACTCTTTCAGTTCTAACTTGAGCTGTTTCGCGTGGTTTACTTGACGGAATTTTATGATCGGCCTCGATTTCTCCATATTTGATAACAAAAGTACTCCATAGCCTTCTCTGGTCATATATAACCTGCAAAGCATAAAAAACACTAATAAGAGCATTTTGTTATCATTTTTATCATCCAAACTATACAAGAAGGTGGTTATTTAGGGCCTGATTATAGTTAAATTCACCTATTATCAGTTGGACTCGTAATTGAATGGGTGTTCGGGTTCTATACATTTTTTCGGGTTCCGAGGTGCGGTCCGTGGGAGTTGACTTTTGTTGACTTTTTGCAAATTGTATAAGGATCATAGCTTTGTTAATTGAAATTATTTTCTCTTGCATTGTTTGATGTATTTAAGTCTTATTTTGCTATATTGGGCCGAGCGATGGTGAATTGGTAAAGGTAAAGCTAAATTGAGTATTGAGTTGGCCGAATTGAGGTAAGTATCTTGCCTAACCTTATGGGGGGAACCACCCCTTAGGAATTGAGTCAATTGTGCTATCTTGATATGTGAAAGTTGTGTATGCAAGGTGATGAGTGGGTACACAGTTTAGATGCGGTATTAACCGGTTAGATTGTCTTGTCTTTTTTCATGCCTTTGATTAAATTGTCATAATGTGCGGTATCTTGTTGATTAGGCTATACTTACATGCTCTATATGATGTTGTTAGCATTTATTTATCTCCTGCTTGTTGTTTGGCTTTATTTGCCTTAGTTGAAGTTATTGTCTTTCTTGTTATTTTGTTACTACTTAGTTGTGAGTTCCTCTACGACTCTGTGCATATATGCTACTTGTCTAAATTGTTGTAATTACCTATGTAATTATCATGTGCCTTACATATCTTGTTGTTTTTGTAAAGGTTGTTGTATTCCTTTTATTTTTACGTGATTCTCTTGTTGTCGTGTACTCATACTTGTTGTTGTTGATTTAAGCTTTTGTCTGGGGGGGATTGGGTTGCACGCCGCAACAGGAGAAATAAGGGTGATATATTGAGGAACAATAATGGAGAATTGATATTTTCTGGTGGGATCGGGTTGCACACCGCAATATGAGAAATAAGGGTGATATATTGAGGAGCAATAAGGGTAGACTGGTGGGATCAGGTTGTGCACCGCAAATATATATATATATATATATATATATATATATATATATATATATATATATATATATATATATATATATATATATATATATATATATATATATATATTATTTACTTTTATTGTAATTGTTACGGAGGAATAAGGGAGGATTGGAGGGATCGGGTTGTGCGCCGCAACATATATATACTATTTACTCTTATTGTAATTATTACGGAGGAATAAGGGAGGATTGGTGGGATCAGGATGCGCACCGCATCAATATATGTGCTTATGTATTCCTCTCTGATTGTGCAAGTTATTCGATAGTTTTACATTTCACTTAGGAATTGGTTATAGCTGGATACTGATAAGATCCTAGTTCATTTATTCAAGGCTTTGATAATTTGTATTGGGTAGCACGAGGATGCTGTTGTGCAAAGTGAGATAAAAATATGTGCGCACAAGGTGCCATGTGTGCTAAAGGTTTGGAAATTGAGGTTATGATGTGACACATCGAGGATTCGGAATTGTGTATCATAAATGATGTGATTGATTGAGTTAACATCGCCTTCTTTATTCGAGCACATTTTTACTTGTTTGTGTCCCAGATATGTTGGTGTTAATTTACTTGGTTATCTTTCATTTCCATTCATGTTTTCCTTTATTGTCTCTACTGTTTGTAGTTTAATTTCTCTCTGTTGTTGATATTACTTTGTTATCTTTATCTTGATGGTTTATTATCACATCATGTTCAATTTATTTGAGTAGGTGTCTTGACTGTTCCTCGTCGCTACTCCACCGAGGTTAGTATTGATACTTACTGGGCACCGCTGTGATGTGCTCATACTACACTTTTGTATATTTTTGTACAGATTCAGGTATTTGATAGATAGTAGCTGCGCGGATCGTCGCGATGGAGACTCACTGTAAACCTGTTGCTGCATTCGCAGGCCTCGGAGTCACCTTCGTTTGTACTTATTTCCATTGTTTCCTTTTGTTCCGGAACAGTGATGTATTTATTATGTATAAATACTCCTAGAAAGGCTTATGACTTGCACTACCGATTTTGAGAATTGTAAGTGTTCAGAGTTATCTAATTTGAAGTTAATGAATATCAATGTTATTTCTGTTAGTGCTAGGCTTACCTAATTTATAGACTAGGTGTCATCACGACTCATTCGGATAAATTTTGGATCGTGACAAAATACCACTTCAACTTTAAAATATTTTTTTTACTTAAGTTTCAAATACTCACTTTTTTAACTTCAATAAAATAATCTCCCGATTGGTATAAAATTTTGAAAACCAAATACAGAAGATAATGAAATATGTGGGGCTACCTAAGACCAAATCACGTACTGGCTTTTATTGCTAATATATAGCTAAAGAAAGTATACTTAGTACTCCCTTAGTCCACGATAAGTGATTAATTTGTTTTTTTTATTTTGGTCCAAATTAAGTAAGTGTTCATTTATATAATTAAGAAAAAATTACATTTGTTTTCCTAAAATTATAACCCTCATGTACGTATCCCTAAAAAGTCTTTTACTCCTCACATTAAATTATCTTGCAATATTTATTTAATTAAGAGTAATTTAATTGCACTAACTATTTTTACTTAAAATTTAGTATTTCTAAAAAGGACGTGCCCAACACAAATTGGTCGTGAATCGAAGGGAGTAGTCAATTTGATGGGATTACTTAGTAGTTAATGTGATGGGAGTTTTCCTTTTACTCCTGTCTCCTATTAAATGTTCAATCAAATGCGCAATTAAAACTAGTAGCATGCTTTTAAATAGAAGCCCTCCATTTTTTTTATTGTGAAAGATAATCCAGTGGTAGTGTTGATTTTTGTACTCGCTTTTCCTCTAGCACTTTAAAATATACAGAGCTATATAGGTTTCTTGATTGAGTGTCATAAAGATTATGTAAATATTTGAAAGAGATTTATAAAAGATTTTTGGAGCATTTAATTTATTGTCTTTAAACGTTTTTGGTTAAATATTCAAATTCTTTTTTTTTTTAACATTCTTATACATGCATGCACATACGTCTTGAGTATGAGTCACTTAAAATATTGTGATTGACCAAAAGTCTTTGTCGTGACGTGCAATTCAAGTTAATTAGTTACTAATACCTATAACTAAATATTGAAAAAATGTAAGTTCAAATTCTATCTCGAGATTACTATCTTTATCCTTTATACCAAACGTCCTTAAGTTATTAGCACTCTTTTGAATTATGATATTCTCAACGTCATTTCTGTCGCTAGGCGTCCCAATTTTTCCATTTAAAATATTGATCGATGTATGCGGGCATTGGCGTACACACAAATTTTTGTAAGCAATATAAAATTTTAAAAAGTAAATAAATAAATAAATTATTATAACTACAAGCGTTGTCATTTTT